>NW_027369030.1:0-45596 GCF_046119375.1 Phyllobates terribilis | reverse complement strand
GGAATCAATTATTTAAAATATGGATTCCTGTCACATTGTCCAGACGTTTACATTTAATGCCCTGTGAAAATGACTCTCCTAATGGATGGGAAAATGATTCGGACAGATTAAGATATTTGATTTATTGTGTCACAAAAGATTTTCCCAACATAGAAGATCTGCAGAAACTAAGGATTGGTAGGAAGGAATGTACATATACATTCATGTCCATATTTGAACGGTTGTACAAAGCTCTCATCAAAAATGGAAAAGTACAACAAATGATAACAACTTTTGTACAAAAATTCAAATTCCTAGATCCAGTATCTAGAGTTATAGCGTCACAAAAAGAATCCCTATTCAAATGTGCGCAGTTGCTGGATTCTGTTAGAAAACATGAGAATCGTGCAAAGAAAATAAATCAAGTTAATTTTATAAAACCAGTGTAGCGCTGGCGTCCCTGCCCTCTGTTAGGCAGGGACGCTGCTCCCCTCACCGCTCTGCTCCGTGCCCGGCGTCCTCTCCCCGCTCTGCTGTCAGCGCGCGCTCCGTCCCGGCGTCCTCCTCCTGCTCTGCTCTCAGCGCGCGCTCCTTCCCGGCCCCTGTGCTTAGGGCGCGCGCGCGCGCGCTCCCCTCCTCTTAAAGGGGCCGCGCGCGCCGCCCTAAAGTGTCCCCGGCCAATGGCCGGAGGACCTCATCATATATAAGGCACCTCCTCCAAAATGGAGGTGCCCGAGCAATGTTGTTTGCACCTGTGTCTCACCTGTGCTTCAGCCCTCAGGTCCCGTTGCTAGTTACCTGCCAGTTACCTGCCAGCTACCTGCCTGTTTCCTGCCTGAATACCTGTTACCTGCCTGCCAGTCTGAGGTCCGACGGTCTGCCTTACTACTCCTGTCAGTCTGTCTAAGGACCAGCCTGCCCGCTCACCTGGGAGCGCATACCAGCTACCTGCCTGCTTGCCTGAGGTCCGACGGTCTGCCTTACTACTCCGGTCAGTCTGTCTATGGACCAGCTTTGCCCGCTCACCTGGGAGCGCTTCTCCATTACCTGCCTGCTTGCCAGCCCGGAGGCTCCGCTGTCACGTGCTGTGACCACCAGCTAATCCAGAGACTCTTGCCCGCTCACCTGGGAGCGCATCTCCGTTACCTGCCTGCTTGCCAGCCCGGAGGCTCCGCTGTCACGTGCTGTGACCACCAGCTATTCCAGAGACTCTTGCCCGCTCACCTGGGAGCGCATCTCCGTTACCTGCCTGCTTGCCAGCCCGGAGGCTCCGTTGTCACGTGCTGTGACCACCAGCTATCTCAGAGACTCTTGCCCGCTCACCTGGGAGCGCATCTCCGTTACCTGCCTGCCTGCCAGCCCGGAGGCTCCGCCATCACAGGTCGTACCTACCCCTTACCCAGAGACTGCCCTGATCACTTGCCGTAACTCCCTGTCCGTTCACCCAGAGACTGCCACCCGCTCCCTTACAAGGGCTGCCCCCTTGTATAGTAGCTCAGAGGTTCCGCCTCCCGGACCCGTTACAGTTTGCTCGGGCCATGGAACCCGGTGGCACCCAAGCTCCCTCGCTCACGGACCTGTGTCATGAACTGTCCCGTCAAAGGTCCCAACAGGAGTCCATCCTGGGTCACCTGCGGAATGTCAATACTCGCCTGGACACCCTGACTGCACCACCTGCAACTACCGCCAGTACCATGACTCGCAACCCGGCAGCTCCGCTACCCACTAATACCGTGGTAACCTATCCCGGCCCCCGGCTGTCTGCACCTCCTCGCTTCGGAGGCGACTCCGCTCAGGCTCGGGGCTTCATTAATCAGTGCACCCTGCACTTTGAACTTTTGTCCCATCAGTTTAATTCCGACCGGGCCAAAATTGCCTTTATCATGTCCCATCTCACCGGGGAGGCCCTGGCCTGGCTAAATCCTCTATGGGAGAGAGGAGACCCCCTGGTGTCCAACTTGCCTGATTTTCTCTCGGCTTTCCGGAAAGTCTTCGACGAACCCGGACGGAAGACCTCATCCGCATCCTCTCTGCTACGCCTCCGTCAGGGGGGCCTCACCGTGGGCCAATATGCCATACGGTTCCGCACCCTTGCCTCGGAGCTGGCCTGGGATAACGACGCTTTGGTATCCGTCTTTTGGGAGGGTCTGTCCGGTCGTATTAAAGATGAACTTGCTGGTCGGGACATTCCAACCTCTCTCGATGATCTGATAACTCTTGCTACCCGGATTGACCTATGGTTCCAGGAGCGTGCCAAAGAGGTCACCCGTGAGAGGAGGATTCCACGTTTAGCTCCTACTTTCCAGAGACCCGTCATTCCCTCCGTCCCTTCCCAGGTACACTCTCCTGAGCCTATGCAGGTCGACCAGACCAAGATGGTCAAAACCCGTCAGGACTCACGCCGTGCCGAGGGGAGCTGCTTCTACTGTGGCAGTAAGGAGCACCGGATCCGTGTCTGCCCGGAGAGGTCGGGAAACGCCTGTGTCTAGGTTCGCTCAGAGAGGTCCACCTAGACAAGAATAAATCCTCTCCATCCCTGCTGTTGTCAGTTTCGATCATCCACGGGGAGAACCGTTATTTCGAACTAGCCCAACTTGACTCTGGAGCAGCCGGGAACCTTATTTCACAGTCCCTGGTTGAGAAATACCGCATCCCCACCAAACCTCTGGCTGTACCCTTGTCTGTCGCTGCCGTGGATGGGGGCCTCTTACCTCGCCCCATTCAACTCATCACCGAATCCATTACCCTGCAGGTGGGAATGCTGCATTCTGAAAGTATCTCCTTTCATGTTCTGCCTGGACTCTCTCACGCCCTCTTGCTAGGTCTGCCCTGGCTCCAGAGACATGCACCCGTGCTAGACTGGCAAACCGGAGAGGTCCTTCGCTGGGGACAAGACTGTCATAAAACCTGCCTGGTTCCCGTCCATCCCGTCCGTCCCTCTCCTACCCCAGCTAATCTACCTGGACTTCCGATTCCTTATTGGTCTTATGCAGATGTCTTTAATAAAAAGGAGGCAGAGACATTACCACCACATAGACCATATGACTGTCCCATCGATCTGCTACCCGGTACTACTCCTCCCCGTGGGCGTATCTATCCTTTATCCGCTGCTGAGACCCGGTCTATGTCCGAATATATTGAAGAGAATCTGGCCAGAGGATTCATCCGGAAATCTACCTCCCCGGCGGGAGCAGGCTTCTTTTTCGTCAAAAAGAAGGACGGCTCTCTCCGTCCCTGTATAGACTATAGAGGCCTAAACCTGATCACGGTGAAGAATAAGTACCCCCTTCCGCTCATTCCAGAATTATTTGATCGTCTAAGGGGGGCTAGGATCTTCACCAAACTAGACCTTCGTGGGGCGTACAACCTGGTTCGTATTCGTCAGGGGGATGAATGGAAGATGGCATTCAGCACCCGGGACGGCCACTATGAATACCTGGTAATGCCCTTTGGTCTCTGTAACGCTCCTGCCGTCTTTCAAGAGTTGGTCAATGACATCTTCCGGGACCTTCTCTACTCCTGCGTAGTGGTGTACCTGGACGACATCTTGGTCTTCTCTCCGGATCTCCAGACTCACCGGAGGGACGTTCGTCAGGTCCTACTCAGGCTCAGGCAAAACCATCTCTACGCTAAATTTGAGAAGTGCCTCTTTGAGCAGACCTCGCTTCCGTTTCTGGGCTACATTATCTCTCAGACCGGCCTACAAATGGATCCTGAGAAGCTGTCTGCCATCGAGAAATGGCCTCGACCGGAGGGGTTGAAGGCCATTCAGCGATTCCTGGGCTTCGCCAACTACTACCGCCTCTTCATACCACACTTCTCTTCCCGGACGGCCCCAATTTCTGCGCTCACCCGCAAAGGTACTAATCCCAAAGAGTGGCCACCCGAAGCAGAGGAGGCCTTTCTTTCCCTTAAACAGGCCTTCTCTTCCGCCCCGGTGCTGCATCGCCCAGATGGCAACAAGCAGTTCTTCCTGGAAGTTGACGCCTCCTCCTCTGGAGCCGGAGCGGTACTTACTCAAAAATCATCTTCCGGGAGGATGGTAACTTGTGGCTTCTTCTCTAAACTCTTCTCCTCCTCTGAGCGCAACTATTCCATAGGAGACCGAGAGTTATTGGCCATCAAACTGGCATTGGAGGAGTGGCGTTACCTGCTCGAGGGGGCTCTTCACCCGGTAATAATTTACACTGACCACAAGAACTTGGCTTACCTCCAGCATGCCCAGAGACTAAACCCGCGCCAAGCCCGGTGGTCCTTGTTTTTTGCTCGTTTTGATTTTGTCCTTCATTTTCGCCCGGCTGACAAAAACGTCAAGGCGGACGCCTTGTCTCGATCCTTTCTGGTGTCTGATCTCGAGGAGGATCCGAAACACATCATCGACCCCGCCAGAGTGATGCAGGTGGCTCCCGTGAGTCTAAATCGTCTCCCTCCCGGTAAGACGTTCATACCAGTACCTGATCGGGAGAAAATCCTACACTGGGGCCATTCGTCTAAACTAGCTGGCCACGCCGGTCAGAAAAAGACCCTCCAGCTTATTACCCGGCACTACTGGTGGCCTAACCTGCACAAGGATGTAATAGACTTTGTTTCTGCCTGTGTGTCCTGCGCCCGCAACAAAGTTCCGAGACACCTGCCGGCCGGCCGCCTCCTACCTCTGCCTGTACCTGCTGCCCCCTGGCAGCATATAGCGATGGACTTCATTACTGATCTGCCCGTTTCTGCCGGTTGTACGGTCATTTGGGTGGTCGCTGACCGCTTTTCCAAGATGGCTCACTTCATTCCTCTGCCAGGTCTCCCGTCTGCACCCGAGCTGGCTAAAGACTTTATCCGCCACATCTTCCGTCTTCATGGCCTGCCCCGTCACATCGTGTCGGATCGAGGAGTACAGTTCACTTCCCGTTTCTGGAGAGCCACTTGTAAATTGCTGGACGTCACCCTGGACTTCTCCTCCGCTTACCACCCGCAGTCTAATGGTCAAGTGGAGCGGATCAATCAGAACCTGACCAGTTACCTCCGGCACTTCGTTAATGCCCACCATTCTGACTGGGTGGATCTTCTGCCATGGGCCGAATTCTCGTACAACAATCACGAGAGCGAGTCTTCCTCCAAATCCCCGTTTTTTGTAGTCTTCGGTCAGCATCCTCGGATCCCGTTTCCCGTCTCCACCTCGGTGGACAATCCGGCTGCGGAGTCTCTTGTTAACAAATTTTCCTCCATATGGGAGAGTACCCGGTCCGCACTCCTTCTGTCATCCGAGCGTATGAAAAGACACGCTGACAAAAAACGTCTGGACCCTCCTCAATTCCGTTCTGGGGATAAAGTCTGGCTCTCGTCCAAATATGTCCGGCTCAAGATCCCTTCCTATAAGTTAGGGCCCCGGTTCATCGGCCCACTAGAGGTCATCAGTCAGATCAACCCGGTGGCCTATAAATTGAAACTCCCGGCCAACTTACGGATCCCTAACTCCTTCCATGTATCTCTCCTCAAACCTGTGGTGCTTAACTCTTTTTCTAAGTCTACAGGTACGCCTCCTGCTCCGGTTTCTGCTGAGGACGAGTTTGAGGTAGAGAACATTCTTGCCACCAAAAGGGTAAGAGGAAAGACCTTTTTCCTGGTAGATTGGAAGGGGTTTGGTCCTGAGGAGAGAACGTGGGAGCCCCGGGAAAACATCCATGCCCCTCTCATCCTAGCTAAATTTCTGTCTGGCCTAAAAAAGGGGGGGCCTAAAGGGGGGGGTACTGTAGTGCTGGCGTCCCTGCCCTCTGTTAGGCAGGGACGCTGCTCCCCTCACCGCTCTGCTCCGTGCCCGGCGTCCTCTCCCCGCTCTGCTGTCAGCGCGCGCTCCGTCCCGGCGTCCTCCTCCTGCTCTGCTCTCAGCGCGCGCTCCTTCCCGGCCCCTGTGCTTAGGGCGCACGCGCGCGCGCTCCCCTCCTCTTAAAGGGGCCGCGCGCGCCGCCCTAAAGTGTCCCCGGCCAATGGCCGGAGGACCTCATCATATATAAGGCACCTCCTCCAAAATGGAGGTGCCCGAGCAATGTTGTTTGCACCTGTGTCTCACCTGTGCTTCAGCCCTCAGGTCCCGTTGCTAGTTACCTGCCAGTTACCTGCCAGCTACCTGCCTGTTTCCTGCCTGAATACCTGTTACCTGCCTGCCAGTCTGAGGTCCGACGGTCTGCCTTACTACTCCTGTCAGTCTGTCTAAGGACCAGCCTGCCCGCTCACCTGGGAGCGCATACCAGCTACCTGCCTGCTTGCCTGAGGTCCGACGGTCTGCCTTACTACTCCGGTCAGTCTGTCTATGGACCAGCTTTGCCCGCTCACCTGGGAGCGCTTCTCCATTACCTGCCTGCTTGCCAGCCCGGAGGCTCCGCTGTCACGTGCTGTGACCACCAGCTAATCCAGAGACTCTTGCCCGCTCACCTGGGAGCGCATCTCCGTTACCTGCCTGCTTGCCAGCCCGGAGGCTCCGCTGTCACGTGCTGTGACCACCAGCTATTCCAGAGACTCTTGCCCGCTCACCTGGGAGCGCATCTCCGTTACCTGCCTGCTTGCCAGCCCGGAGGCTCCGTTGTCACGTGCTGTGACCACCAGCTATCTCAGAGACTCTTGCCCGCTCACCTGGGAGCGCATCTCCGTTACCTGCCTGCCTGCCAGCCCGGAGGCTCCGCCATCACAGGTCGTACCTACCCCTTACCCAGAGACTGCCCTGATCACTTGCCGTAACTCCCTGTCCGTTCACCCAGAGACTGCCACCCGCTCCCTTACAAGGGCTGCCCCCTTGTATAGTAGCTCAGAGGTTCCGCCTCCCGGACCCGTTACAACCAGGAAAGGTAAAATCTTACCAAAAGCCAATATCAAACTCTCCTAGACTGAGTCATCCCCATAGTGAACTCTATCAAATACGCAGGAGATTTCATATCTGTTATAAGCCATATCAGCCAGTGTAAAGATCCATCTCTCCACAGAATGAGTTAATTCTCAGTCAGAACTGTGATTCTCTAAAAAGGAAAATGGCCGAAATAGACGGACAGAGACAGGTGAGACGACCGGCTCACAGTGACGTCATGGAATGTGGACAGAAGAACAGACAGTTCTCTGAGGTTTTGAAGGATAGAAAAATGTCTTTCCTAAATAGGGCGTTCCTGGAGATATTTGAGAGAGACAGAAGATTTGGTTTAGGGAGTGGCTAAGGAAAAACTGTAATTATGATGTTGTATCAAAATGTTATACAATGTCTCAATATTTATTTATAATCTTATGCAGTAAAATTGTAGTTACATAGTTTCTAGTAGTTCATGTATGTATATATATATATACACTTGTCTAAGTAGAGATTGTGTATAATTGTATTTATATATATGTTTATAAAATATATATATATTAATTAATAAATTAGAACTTCATATATAAATTTAAGTAACAATATTTTGAATTACATTAGAACCAACCAATATATGTATAAGATATTTAAATAATTCTGTTTCTGTATGAATTTGATATTTAATTTTATTTTCTTATATTTCCTTAGAGTTTTCATTCCAAAGCAGGATTTGATCAAACAACTCTAAAATGGATTTATTTCTTTATTCACACAGGAAGTGGAAAAAATTGCATGATTTTATGTGTGTTACATTTTAAAATAATAACAATATAACTAGTTGGACTATAATATATATGTAATACTTATTAATTCTTTTGTGTTGCTAATATTTTCTGTGCATGAAGTGTTCGTTTTAACCTGTAGCTTTACAGCATGACGTGTGACAGCTGCGGCCTTTGAATTTTGAGCTAATAGTATAGGATCCCATTCATTCTATTTCCAGCTGATGTAACTTAAAACCTGGCAGCCAGTGAGTAAAAAAAAAAAAAGGAACCTAAGGACATTTCTATTTTTGCAAGACAATAGTTTTTTTAAGTGTCTGAAATTTAAGTGACTTACTCTCATATTATATAATATGTATTTGGGGAATATTCAAAGAAATATTAAGATATTAAATGCGCATTAATAAATTGGGATACAACAATTTTGGGTTAAATATATATATCTAAAACTTCATATGTGGAATGTTTGAGTTGAACAGATCTGTGAATGTCAGAGTGAAGGTGACAGATGAGCAAATCAGCAGCTGCTAAGCGTGATTGATGTGACAGAGGCCTTGTACGTTTGTATGTTTGAAAAAAAATAAATAAATGTTTCTTTATGTGAAGGTACACAAATATATTTAATTCTGAGAAAAATTATAATACATAATTAGGTATTATCTACATATATATATATATATACTTCTATATTTCTTAATAATTATTATTTCTTGATTTAACTAATAGTGGATAAGAGCAACCACACATCAAAATGGTTTACAAAGCAAATTTATATTTAGAATAATTTTCCACATGATAATATTCTTGAATAACTATGATATTATTTTTAATGGTTACCTAAATAGGTACACACCTCTCTTTAGACAAATCTATGCTACTCATCGATATGAAATTTATGCACAATATTTCTAGAAGAATAACTATTTTTAATTTGGTTCTGATATATACATAAATTTTATAAAATAATATTTTTGGTATTAAGGGGGAAAATGTGTTTTTGATCCTGATTACATAATCACTTTTGATCAATACTTATTTTCCACACATTTTAATAAAGAAGAAACAATAATAAGGTACAATGATATAATTAAGAAGGGTGTTACATGCAAAGTTGCATAGTTTAATAATTTTTTGGTGATACAAGGTTATGACAAATATGAAATCATCCAGATAATGGAGATATAAGGGTATTTTTTATGGAGAATATAATTACTCTGCATTTGTCATTAAAATTTAAAGGCCTTATTTTTATTTTTATTCTTATTTTTACTCTTAATTTTATTTTTCATTTTTCAAATTTTATTCTTACTTATTTTCTTATTTTTCCATTTTTCATTTTTAATTTTCAATTTTGATTTTAATTCAGTTCAATATTTAAATTGAGAAAACACATTAATATTTAATGGGGTAATGTCAAGTACAAAGAATATTGCTTCATTAAATATAATGATGATATGAATAACTATAAGAAAAATGTTTACATTTTCTGAGTAAACACAACAATTCATTCATTCATTTATTCATTCATTCATTCATTCATACATACATTCATATATTTATTCATTTTTGATCCATGAGTATACATACATTCTTTGGTATTATTGGTTTAATAAAGATATAAACACTTGTTGTTTCAAAACACACTGACACCTATGGGTTGAAAAAGGTAATTACACCTATGACATAAAAATATTTTATCACATGGAGAACTTGATTGAATTATTATCTATTATTGTTTATTATTCCAAACATAATTTATTTTAATATTTTGATAATAATTAGATGGATATTATTGATTGCTATGGTACGCTGTGATATTATAGGTTAGGAAAATTGCCAGATTTGGTATCAGATTAGGGAATGAAGACTTCAATCAAGACATCGCAATTATGAATTCTATCTTAATAAAGACTTTTAATTTTTATAAATCAAAGAGATTCTCAAAAGTTACAAAAAGAAGCAACTGATATCCGGACGTCTCAGAAGGTGTGAATGCTGAGTGATAATAGACTGTGTCAATTACATACAATACAATTCACACCACTGATCACCAGGACGGCAGAGGACGATGATCCTGAATGAACTGTGTTGTGTTCAAGTTTCATCACGTTCCAGTGGTTTCTTATCACCTGCAACGCTTCAATGAAAGCTGGTGAACAGGTAATACCTGGCATATGTGTCCTGTATATAAAGGACTGAGTACTGGTTATGGTGCTATATAAAGCAGCGAAGTGTCAAGTTAACCCTTGCTTTACTGACCAAAGACGTCACATCTGTTCCAAAAGTGACACTAGACCAGTGCGGACATATGGAAGATTCCAGAATATCGCACAGATATTAAAGCTACATTTCATCCATGGACTTTGTTTTCTTATCAGTTGATACACATGATCTTTCTAATAAAGAGTACAGTTTATGGACTGCACAATAATGAACACAATTATGGACTGTACCATATCTACACGCTGTCATTTATTTCAAAGGAGTTTTCATCTAAAGACTGTGTTATAAAAGAACCAAGAAGAAGATGAGACGAAGACCCGATGACATCAGATGATGACGATTGAACCCGCGATTACTTCAATTTAGATATAGGGAAGTATAATTATACATATTAAATGAATATTAGTCACGGCTTACCATAACATGAATTCACATCATTATATAACAATAATCCGATATTGATACTATTATTACTATTATTATTATTATTATGGAAATTTAATGATATTGCCAAGGAAGAAGGAAAGAAAAAAATGATTGATGAATGTATCTTCTTTTGAGAATTTTCAGTTAAAGTCCTTTTATTCTCAAAAAAGGGGGAAATGTTAAATGGTTAATTATGGAAATTTATTTGGAATGTTAATCGATAATCATTTTTCTGAGTTCTATGCCTCAGCCATCGTGTCTAGTTGACATGCGCTATTTGTGTGTGTATTTTTGGTTCACTACCATATGTAGAACAGGTGTCCATACGACTGGCTATAAAAGCCCATGGTACAGAAAGGCGGGGCTCTCTTGCTCTTCCCACCCCACAAGAAGAATCTTCATGCTGAGAAGTATCTGACATGTAGGCCTGGACACGTGCTGGACAAAGACATGATTTACCAGCCAGGATCCAAGGAAAGATGGGTGAATCTCAACAATTAAGCTAATTATGGACAAATGGACAATTACTTTATAACTAATTATTGTATGTACCTGCTGCAATCTGATTCTTTTTAATGGACAATCCAAGAATAAATAGATACATTTTTTATAAGAATATCGTGATATTGATACTTTGCGAAGTCCTCGGTAGGAAAAATAATACAGGAAGAGTATTATTTTACAGCCCTTTATGTTTGAGACAGTGAAGACTTTTGGGATATCAGGTGCTTTTCTAACAGCACTAAAGGCCCTTTATTCTTCTCCCACAGCGTCCATTAAACTTCCCCATTGTGTATCACCCAGTTTCTCTATAGTAAATGGCACAAGGCAAGGCTGTCCTTTATCCCCGCTCTTGTTTGCCATGTGTATCGAGCCTCTAGAGGCAGCAATAAGAGTTAATCCTGACATATCGGGGGTGGAGGTAAGGGGTAAAGTATTTAAAATTTCCCTATTTGCAGACGATGTGCTACTGACCCTTATGAATCTGCATATCACCCTCCCTAATCTTAAAGTGATATTTCGGGAATATGGCATGATCTCAGGATATAAGATTAATTCTAAAAAAACAGAGGCACTTCCACTAAACCTTCCCCATTGTAGCATCGGCATCTCTGCCCCCCTGCCAGGCAGAGACGCCATCCCACTCACCTCCTCGCTCCCCGCTCTGCGTTCACCAGCGCTCCTCTTCCTGCTGCTGGCGCGCGCAGCTCCCCGGGCACTGTGCTTAGGACACGCGCGCTCCCTCCCTCTTAAAGGGGCCGCGCACGCCGTCCTAAGGAGTCCCCGGCCAATAGCCGTGGGTCCTCCCATATATAAAGCACCTCCTCCAAAAAGGAGGTGCCCGAGCAAAAGTTGTTGCACAGTGTTTCTGACCTCTGCTTCAGCCCTCAGGTCCCGCTGCTAGCCTGACTACCAGTCTTGCCCGCCAGCCTGTTACCTGCCTGTTACCTGTCGTGCCTGCCAGCCCGCTCACCTGGGAGCACGTGCCTGTTACTTGCCTGTTACTTGCCGTGTCTGCCAGCCCGCTCACCTGGGAGCACTTTCCTGTTACCTGCCTGTTACCTGCCGTGCCTGCCAGTCTGCTCACCTGGGAGCACTTGACTGTTGCCTGCCTGTTACCTGCCGTGCCTGCCAGCCCGCTCACCTGGGAGCACTTGCCGTGACCACCTAGAGACTCCTGCAGTCACTTGCCGTGACCACATCGAGACTCCTGCCGTCACTTGCCGTGACCACCTGCCAGCCCACCTAGAGACTCCTGCCGTTATTTGCCGTGTTTTCCTGATAGCCTACCTGGAGGCTTCCGCTCGCCAGCCTGCCTGCTGTTCCGGTCAGTCCCTGCCATCTGTACCGTGGGAGTCACCTGCTCCCTTACAAGGTGGTCCCCAGAGTAGCACCTGGTCCCTCGGCTCGGTCCCTCCCTGGTCACGGAGTTAGCCGCCGTACGACCAGGGTCGGTCCAGCAGGTTGATACTTAGTTACGCCCCTCTGGGTCCCTCCTTGCACCGTAGCACAGAGGTTCCACCCCCCGGACCCGTAACACGCATGAAGAATTAGATCATCTTAAGCTGAATTAAAAATTCCGGTGGAAGTCAGAGAGTATCAAATATCTGGGGATTAACATAACGTCAGACTATGGGACCCTGTTTGCTCATAATTTTCTGCCCCTTTTTAAAGAATTGAAGGGTCTTATGGTCAAGTGGGCCAATCTTCATATCTCATTTTTGGGGTGGATATCGGCGGTGAAAATGTCCCTTATTCCTAAACTCAACTACTATTTTGAAACTCTACCAGTTGGGGTTCCTATGGGGGAGTTGAGGGCTCTCCAATCCTGCATAATGAAGTTTATATGGAATAATGGGAGGCATAGAATCTCCAAGCAGGTACTGATCTCGGGGAGGGAGCAGGGGGGGTTATCGGTCCCGGATGTGGTAAAATACTATTGGGCGGCTCACTTGAGAAGGATTCCTTCGTGGTCATCCCTTTGGGCATATAATTAGTGGACAGAAATTGAAAAATTATGGATAGCCCCAGTTCATCCGAATTCACTGCTGTGGTCTGAGAAATCTGTTAAACTCCAAACCACTTTACTGGGCCCTATGCAATTCACTAGAGACATATGGGACACCTGTAGGAGGAGATTTCCTCTTTCTTCTAAACACTACCCGATGATATCGTTTGTCTTTCAGCCTTTGCTCCCTCAGAGCCTAGAATCATCGATGGTTCACCCCTGGATCAATGCGGGATTATTTAGATTTGTGGATATAGTGGACAGAAACACCTTAGTAATAATCAGTTTGATTATTTAAAAGAAAGTTTTAACATCACTAATCGGGAATTCTATAAGTACATACAGATTCAGTATTTTGCAAGATCCCTGTTTGGCTAATATAAAGTGTCCATCCCCACGGAGTTTGAGAGGCTGTGCAGGAGAGGTCCCTCTACCAAGGGGTTGATCTCGGATATATATAAAACAATCAATTCACCGGTGGGTGGACCCATCTTCCAGCACCCCTATATGTCTAAGTGGGAGGGATTCTTGGGAAGGAGGCTTTCCCCTCAGACATGGCAGACAATATGGTCTAAAGCAGCTAAGACATCAATTTGCACCCTATACAAGGAGAACCAATATAAAATTTTAATGCACTGGAACCATACGCCGGATATCCTGAATAAAATAAACCCGCAGGTCCCGAGTATATGCTGGAGATGTGGATCATCTGTCGGCACTCTGACACATGTTTTCTGGACCTGCAGCAAAATAGTTCCTTTTTGGGAAACAATAAGAAAACTGGTTCAGGAGGTGCTATTTACAGAGATTTCTCTGGAGCCCTCTGTTTTCCTTCTCAATGTGACCCCTAGGGGAATGGGTAAACATTCTTCCAAATTGCTCCTCCACTTGTTGACAGCAGCGAGATGCATGATTGCTCTATGCTGGAAAAGGGACTCACCACCCTCTAGACAAGAGTACTACGCTAGGGTCTGTGATGTGAGGTGGATGGAGTCTTTGAACACAAGTCTTAATGCAAAGATGGACCTGTTCAAGACAGTATGGGCCCCATGGAACTACTATTGGGCGCAGCGTAGTGAATGACCAACTGTTTCATGATCTTTGTCTATATCATTCTTCCTTTCCCTTCTTTCTCTCAGTGTTGTCTTAGTTTTTTTTTTTTCTCTTTTTCTGTGTTTCATGGACTGTTATTTAAAATGGATTTCATATCAGATATTTGAATTTGAAAGCTTTAAAGTGATCTCTAATGGGTCGTCCTGTTGGTGGCCTAAGTGTTTTCTCTGATATGAAAATGTGAATGACTTCTCTGTGTTCTATGTTTCCTAAAAATATGTGAAAAATTTTAATAAAAATTACAGTTATAAAAAAAAGACATCCCAAATGATGACCTGAACGTGGCACACAAAGAGTTTGTGAACAAACTGAAGGATATGGAGAAAAAATTCAAAGACTTCCAAAACCCTCTGAACACACCAATTACATTGGCAGAAATAACAGAAAGGATCACACTGATGAAAGGTAAAAAAAAAAAGCCAGCGGCCCAGATTGGATACTCCCAGAAATGATAAAATACAGCCCGCCAGACATCCAGGGTGCGATAGCAAAACTATTCAATATTGTACTGCAGACTGGCTACTTTCCCAAAAACTGGAACTGAGGACTCATAACCCCGATACATAAAAATGGGGATAAGTACGACCCAGCAAACTACAGGGGAATATGTGTCAGCAGCAACCTGGGGAAACTCTTAAACTGCATCCTGAACAAGAGGATCATCATCTTCCTCAACCAATACAATGTCTTCAGCAAAAGCCAAGGAGGTTTTATGCCAAATCTCTGCACCACCGACCACATCTACACCCTGCACAGCCTCATCAAGAACCATTTCCACAATACAAAGCATGAGAGGGTCTATGCCTGCTTTATAGACTTCAATTAGGCCTTCAAATCAGTGTGTTACCCAGGGCTAGTCCTAAAACTGCTGGGGAGCAGAATATGATGCAGAACATATGATGTCATCCAAAGCTCCTACACTGAGAACAGCTGCAGCATGAGGGTAAATGCAAGGAGGATGGCCTGTTTCCAACAGAACTGAGGAGTAAGACAGGGCTTCAGCCTCAGTCCAACGCTCTTCAATATTTACATCAACAAGCTGGTGGTGGCTCTGGAGTCCTTCTCAGCACCAGGACTCACCCTGACACAGAGGTGAAATTTCTGCTCTATGCTGATGACCTTGTGCTGTTATCACCAACTAAGAGAGGCCTCCAAGTTAATCTGAAATTCCTAGAGACCTTCAGCACCACAGGGGCACTGCCAATCAACCGGAAGAAAACTAATACCATGGTGTTCCAAAAAAGAAAGCAGATACCAGCAGGCCGCACCCCATTCATAATAGACAGCTGTCTACTTACGGAAACCAACAAGTACACCTACCTGGGCCTTGAACTCGGCCAATCAGGGAGCTTTAAGCAAGCCATACAGTTGCTGAAAAACAAGGCGTGCAAAGCCTTCTATACCATCAGAAGACATCTTTACCCTCTTAAGGCGCCTGTAACCATCTGGCTAAAAATCTTTGATACCATCATTGCCCCAATCCTTCTGAATGGCAGAGAAGTCTGGGGTCCAGTCTCATACCCGAACTGATCCAAGTGGGAACGTTGGACCAACAGAAATATTCCACCTAGAGATCTACAAACTGCTCCTCCAAGTCCATCGGAGCACATCAAACAGCGCCGGCCAAGCAGAGCTGGTCATATTCCCATTACACCTTGTGACCCAGAAGAAGGCAATATCATTCTCATCTATAAAGTAGTAGTCCCAGCTACTACCATCAACAAAGCCTCGCTATATCAGGAAGCCCCAGGAGAACGAACCCCCCAACACAAATCATCCCAAACCAGCCTGACCAAGCCACCAACCTGCATGGCCTGACAAAAGGTTAAATCCGGAAGATGGTACACAACGGCAAAGAGGAATATATCAGTGTCTGGAGGAACGACATAAACAAATCACAGAAACTGATGATATACCAGAACCTACAGAAGGGATACAAACTGGCCCCATAGCTAAAGAAACTAGCAAACTCCAAAGAGCGACAGATTCTGAGCCAGTACAGACTGAGCGCCCACAGTCTATTCATCGAATCCGGGAGGCACTGACAGAACTACATGCGGGAAGAGCGCAGACTCTGCCAGCAGTGCCCCCAGGAGGTCTTGGAGAATGAGGTCCACTTCTTGCTGAGGTGCCCCAAATACTCAGCAGTGAGGGACACTCACTTCAGGACACTGTCTGATCTCCTCCCAGACTTCACCTCCATTGAGGAGGAAGAGGAAAGTGCAGCGGCCACAGCAGTGCAATATGTCAGTGCCTGCCACAAACTTGGGAACCCCCTATAGTTCCAGTGACAGATGACTAACCTGACTGGAGGTTGGCTTTGAGCAGGATAAGTTAGGGTTTTTATTGGTAACATTTTGGGGTACATAACATTTTTGATTGCTTTCAGTATAAGTTCTACGCTGAGCACTTAAGTTGGGGTTTCCGTGTAAATCCCGCAAAAATGCGATATAAACTAAATCCCCCACGGAACCACTCACTGTAATGAGGCAGATGGAGATACTTTGGACTCTGTTTGCTATCTGTTCCATGGTATCCGTCTTCAGACGTGCACAGAACTGTGGTCGACCACACGTGTGCGCTAAAAAGACACTTAAAATGATAAAACGTTGCCGGAACAGAGACCAGACTGAGTCTAAAGTGACTCCATCTGCCTTATCTGAATCACATTTTTTGGGGGGATTTGTGTGTCACCCCAGGCCTGGATGCCACAAATATTAAAGGCTGTGTCTGAGAGCAGGAGGGAGGTTACCTGGTCAGGGACAATTAGCATACAGCACCTGCTGTCCCAGGCCAGTAGGGGGAGCTGGCTGCCCCTATAAAAACTGGAACTGAGGGCAGGGTTAGGGAGAACTGGATGACCTAGCTCAGGACTGAGACTAGTCCGAGAGAAGTAGGGACAGTTCAGCTGTAGCCGAGGAGTCCGTGATGCAGAGGAGAAGCTGCGAGCCAGGGACAGAGGGGACGAGAGCCGGTCCAGGCTGAGAGAACTACACTACCGGACATTGGGGTCCGAGGCTGTCAGGGTTGCAAGCCCAGCAGCAGAGAACCAACCCGCGAGGGATTTCAGGTCCCTTGGCCTTCCGACAGTTGAAGATGGCCCTCACGGGGGATGAGATCCTGGCCTACCCTGATTATGGCCAGCCTTTTATTCTCCACACCGACGCCAGTAATGTGGGGCTGGGAGCCGTACTGTCGCAGAACCAACAGGGCAGAGAAAGGGTGATCGCGTACGCCAGCCGGAAGCTGAGGCTCACTGAAAGAAACCAGGAGAATTACAGCTCCTTCAAGCTAGAATTCTTGGCAGTGGTGTGGGCCGTCACAGAACGGTTTAAGCATTACCTGGCCTCCGCAAAGTTCACTGTGTACACGGACAACAACCCGCTGATACACCTGGACAATGCAAGACTTTGTGCCCTAGAACAGCGGTGGATGGCCCGGCTATCCAATTATGACTTCACAATCAAATACCGGGCCGGCAGAACCAACGCCAACGCGGACGCCCTATCAAGAATGCCCCACCTACCTGAAGGAGAAGACGACTTGGAAGAGCTGGAGGAAGTAGAGCTCCCTGCGTTCCACCGGTATGGGGCCACTCAGTACTCTCACCGGGTAAGAGACAAAGACCTAACCACCGTCATGTTCAACCCCTTACCCCACCACGGCTGGGCCGAAACGCAAGATAGTGACCCTGCAATTCGCCTGGTGAAAGACCTGTTAACCCAGGCAGACGCTAGCCCTGGATCGGATGCTCCAGAGGGAGCCAAGCAGTTGTGGAAGGAGAAAAGCAGGCTATTCCTCTATGAAGGTAAGCTGTGCAGAAGACTTGTCAACCACCGGACGCACGAGCTGACCTGGAAGGTAGTGGTCCCAAGGCGAGATGCGGCAATGGTCCTGGAGGCCTACCATGACAGAGCGGGACACTTCGGGCGGAAGAAACTGGAGTTCTTACTGAGAGAGCGGTTCTACTGTGGATCGGTATGAGAGGGGCCATAGAGAACTGGAGCAGGGACTGCGGCCCATGTCACCTCAGAAGGAAGGACCGTACCAGCCAGAAGACACCCTTGAGGCCCATCGTCACCAGGCAGCCTCTTGAGCTGGTAGCTCATGTGAAGTTGGCTCCAGCCGGTCCGGCTACATCTATGCCCTCACGATTGTGGACCATTACTCCTGGTTCCTGGTGGTGGTTCCTGTTAAAGACCTGACAGCCCAAACAGCGGCCAGAGCCTTCCAGCAACATTTCTGCCGTCCAAACGGGTATCCGGAACAGGTCTTGACAGATCAAGGTCCAGCGTTTGAGGCGGAAGTCTTCCAGGAGTTCTGCAACCTCTACGGCTGTAGGAAGATTCGGACAACGCCTTAGCACCCGCAAACCAACGGGCTGTGTGAGAAAATGAATAATATCATCATTGATCTCCTCAAGACGTTGCCCCTGGAAGAACGCAGCCTGTGGCCGGAGAAGCTGCCAGACCTGATTGACTTGTACAACCATACCGCGGTGAATGCTACAAATTGCACCCCGGCTTACCTGATGCGGGCAAGACCAGGTAAGCTGCCGATAGACCTGGAGATGGGAGTCCTGACACCCGAGGACACCTCCCCAGAAGCGGACTGGGATACGGAACGGCGGCTACAGTACAAGAAGGTACAGGAGAGTGTGGAGAGGAGTCTGGCTCAAGCGAGAGAAAAGCAAGAGAGGCTCTTCAACCAACACGCCCCTGCTGGCCCCCTGGAACCTGGTGAGCAGGTCCTGAAGTGCAAGAGAAGGCTTCACAAGCTGGACGAACAGTGGGAGAGAGACCCGTACACAGTACTGCAGTCCGACCACGACAACCCGAAGGTATGTGTGATTACCAAGGATGGAGGAGAAACCACTAACACCGTCTCCAGAGACCACCTAAAATGGTGCCCCGAGCAACTGCAGAGTCCAAGTGGAGATCAAGCTGACCTTGAACCCGCAGAGGACAAGGAAGAAATGATCAGCACCATTCTCGGAGAGTTCCCCCGGACCTGGACTCGGATAAATGACGCGATAGTGGTACCCGTCCTACACTTCCTTCAACCTACCCAGCAGGAGCCTACAGGAGAGCAGGAAGAACAAGCGGAACAAGCAGCGCCGGAGGCAGAAGGACCCATGCCAGCAGCCCAAGAGAGTCAACGCTCTGCTGACAGTGAGCCTGCCATGCCTGCGGTAAGCCAAAGAACCCGCAGACAGCTGCCTGCCCTGCCTGTGAACCCAGCTAGTAGCTGTACCATAAATGATAGTGGGGAAAGCCAGGGTAGACCACCACCAAACAGTGGGTTACGGAGGTCAATCGGAGCACTACTGGTCAAATACCAGCTCGCTGGAAGATCTAAATGCACAGTGTATATATTTAATGTTTTATGTTTGTACCCTGGGTATTAATACTGTTTTCCAGCTTTCCTAGATACAATGGACTGACAGGTTATGGACAGTAAATAACCGGAACTACCATGTAGATAGTTGCACCTGGTGCCCTCTTTCGACGATGACCATGGAAGAAAAACCTGTCCGGCGTGGCCCCCTTGTGGTCGAAAGTAGTTAGCTTTTACCTTGCTGCCACGCCCAAGGCCAGGAACTTGGGGTTTATAGGGACAGGTCCCCACATTGTGGAAAACTATACCTAGTTGGGTGATATGGACACCCGGTCACGGAAGCGCCGTGACCTTAAGGACAAAATGTACTTGTATATATGTTATGTTATTGTTTCTACCTTGTATTTGTGTTTCCTGTTAGTCCCGGAGTACTAAATTTTACTAGGGGGGAATGTGTCACCCCAGGCCTGGATGCCACAAATATTAAAGGCTGTGTCTGAGAGCAGGAGGGAGGTTCCCTGTTCAGGTACAATTAGCATACAGCACCTCCTGTCCCAGGCCAGTAGGGGGAGCTGGCTGCCCCTATAAAACTGGAACTGAGGGCAGGGTTAGGGAGAAGTGGACGACCTAGCTCAGGACTGAGACTAGTCCCAGAGAAGTAGGGACAGTTCAGCTGTAGCCGATAAGTCCGTGAGGCAGAGGAGAAGCTGCGAGCCAGGGACAGAGGCGACGAGAGCCGGTCCTGGCTGAGAGAACTACACTACCGGACATTGGGGTCCGAGGCTGTCAGGGTTGCAAGCCCAGAAGCAGAGAACCAACCCGCGAGGGATTTCAGGTCCCTTGGCCTAAGAAGCCTGGAGGCTCCGCCACACAGAGGGACCAGTACAGCACGGAGAAGCAAAAGGTACCTAAGGCCCGAGTCGCAAGCCATACAGGCGAAGTACACGGCCAGCTCAGGGATGTGGGCTATTACAACACGAAAAGGGGGATAGTCAGCAAGGGCAGAGAGAGAACGGTAGGCCTTCACACTCACCCTGACCAGTGGGGCTCGCCCGAATGCTCTCAGACACCCAGGCCCATTCCTACCCTGTGCTGCACACCAACATCAGCCTCAGCGGTCTGCCTTGCAGTGGCTGTCATCCCTGACCGAAATCCACGGGTGGCGTAGGTGGACATTCATAACTCTACAAATAGACTGCCACAGCATTTGGTCTGACCACCCTGAGCCACGGGATCGGGTTGCCACTACTACCCCCATCATCGCACTGAAGCCCGGTTCCGGGTGCCCCACGGCCCAGGGGGCGAGTCAATTTGCCCTTCACGACCTTGGACGTATCCATACGTCATGGAAGGGAAGGCTATGTCCTGAAGATTCTGCACGCACAGGAGTTGTGTGCGCGCGATTGCCACCGGGTGTTCATCTGATATAACAGTTGACACCCGGTTCTCACTGCTAAGAGCGGTCTCTGGCACTTTAACCCCATAAATGCTGCGATTAATATTGATCACAGCATTTAGAAGGCAGGGAGAGGGAGGTTGCTCGCTCTCCCCTCCGATCCGCGCTCCTGCAAAGTCATTGCGAGGTCCCGATCGTTGCCATGGTGACCTGAGCTCGTCATGACAACATCCGGATCAACATCCAGGCTACGGCAAGCCCCTTAGACCATGCTCAGATTATGGTCTAAGAGGCTTGTGTCAGTGCACCACTGCACAACTGACAGATAAAGCACTGTAATTAAGGTTGAGCGAGTATGTTCTGTACGAGTATGTTCTGTCTGAGTATGCTCGGGCCGAGCTCCGAGTATTTACAGCTGCTCAGTGATATGTTTGAATCCCTCCCGTGTGCATGATTTGCGACTGCTTGACATCTTTATTACATGTGAGGAATGTGTAAGAAACAGACATTCCTCACATGTAATAAAACTGTCAAACAGTTGCAAATCATGCACACAGGAGCGATTCAAACATATCACCGAGCAGCTGTAAACACTCGGAGCTCGGCCCGAGCATACTCGGCGAAAGGGTTAATAGAACATACTCGCTCAACACTAACTGTAATGCTTGGGCATGCTTTATAACAGCGATCAAAGTGAAAGTCCACTTGATGGACTAAGTCGAAAGATTTTTTAAAAAGTTTAAAAAATTTGTAAAAATGTAAAAAAAAAAAAATAGTGAAATAATAATTAAAAATTACATTAAACCAATAAATATTTTTATGTAAAAAAAAACCAAAAAAGTAAACATATTTGGTATTGCCGCGACCCGACCTATAAAACTGTCAAACTAGTTAACCCCTTTAGTGAACACAATAAAAATAAATATTTTAAAAAAGAGGCAAAAGCTATGCTTTTTTATCATACTGCCGAACAAAAAGTGGAATAAAACAACAATCAAAAAGACGAATGTAAATAAAAATGGTATAGCTGAAAATGCCATTTTGTCCGGCAAAAAGCAGGTTGCCAAACAGCTTCATCAGGAAAAACATAAAAAAGTTATAGCTCTCAGAATAGAGTAATGCAAAAATAATTATTTTTTCTATAAAATAGTGTTTATTGTTTACAAAATAGAGTCACTGATAGGGGTTTTTCACTGTTTAGGCACATCAGGGGCTTTCCAAATGCGACATGGCGTCCACTCTCGATTCCAGCTATTTTTGAGTCCAAAAAGTCAAACTGAGCTCTTTACCTTCCGAACCCTGCCATGTGCCTATAGAGTAGTCTTCTCCCACATATGGGGTATCAGCAGGGCCAGCATCAGCACTTGGGCAAGCGGGGGTGCTCACTCACCGTTAGGGACCCTGGTGCGCTATGGGGCCAGTGAGTCGGGGGAGCATGGTGCCAGCATTCGCGAGTGAGCCCCCATGCTTTGTTCAGGGCCCTGGCATTTATACTTACCTCATCTCAATGCTCTGCAGCTCCGGTGTCTTCCGTGTCTTCTGACACTGTGATGTGTCAGGGCAGAGGGCGCAATGACATCAGTACACTGCGCCCTCAGCTCTGACAGTGCAGAGAGTCAGAAGACGCTGAGGAGTCCTGACCTGCCACCAGCAATGAAACGTGAGTATTTATTTATTTTTTTTAAATGTATGGAGCATTATATGGAGCCCATTCTCTATGGAGCATTATATGGGGCCCATTCTCTATGGAGCGTTATATGGGACCCATTCTCTATGGAGCATTGTATGGGGCCCATTCTCTATGGAGCATTATATGGGGCCCATTCTCTATGGAGTATTATATGAGGCCCATACTGTTTGGAGTTTTATATGGGGCCCATTCTATATGGAACATTATATGGGGCCCATTCTCTATGGAGCATTATATGGGGCCCATTCTCTATGGAGCATTATATGGGGCCCATTCTCTATGGAGCATTATATGGGGCCCATTCTCTAAGGAGCATTATACGGGGACCATTCTCTATGGAACATTATATGGGACCCATTCTCTATGGAGCATTATATGGGGCCCATTCTCTATGGAGCATGTGCCCAGAGGCATAGCTAAGGGTTGGGTTCAGGGGGGGCAAAACTTCTGAGTGGGCCCCTAACCATGTAACCCTGATTACAAATATGGTGGTGCACCCTAATAGTGGAAGTAGGAGAACTTCAGCAGATGACCGTGCTGTTGCTAAAAGAAATCTTTATACAATGATTAACACTGATATTACTGCCATACTGTGTTGACCATATAGTAGTAGATACCAGTATTGCAGAGCATATAAGAGATTACAGTACAGATATATATAGTACCTTACAGGTGACGTCCTTTCTGCTAGAGTCATTCACTTTTCCCGTCTTTTCCACCTGTCCCAGACCGATATAACGACTTCTCCAGCCACAGCTCATCTGCAGAGATCACAACAAAGACACATATGACTTCTCACATTTCAGGCACCAGCCCCATCTATCCCAACCTGCACAAACCCCTCATCCTGCTGATACCCCAATGCTGAGCCGCTGCTGCTGAATGTGTCCCTATTACTGATCCTCTTAGTATCCCAAATAATAAAGCCCACCACTGTGCCCCCTCATAATAATGCTAACACTGTGCCTCTTACAAAGTAAAATCCCCCCTTTGTGCTCTCTAGATGGTAAAACTACCCCTTTAAAATATTACTGCCCTGTGCAAGTGCCCTAGAAAACAGTGCCCACATTTTGCCCCTAAAAGTAATAATGCGTCAGGTGCACCGTTGACGGCCACAATACCGTAAGTGCCCCTATAACAATAATGATTCTTAAGTGCCCACTTAACATTTAATAATGTCCACTGATTCCCCCATGTACAGTAATAATGACCCATGAGTCCCCAGCATTGTTTATGTGGTCGGTTAGTCATGTGACTACATGTATGTTATTTGCATGTGTTGACTAGACTCTCACAGCTTGTCTCAATTCTCTTGTATTGAGAGAAGCTAGTCGACATATGCAAATAGCATACATGTGGTCACATGCCCGCCCGATCCCACTGTTGAAATTGGGGGCTCATGACAGCAGGCGCACCATACCCTGTCATGATTTGCCCGTCTGCAGTCACATAGAGTGACTGCAGACTTTTATCCCAAGCCCGCACAACCCCTTTAATAACTTTATACAAATAATAAGCTGCTTATTATGAAATTATTATTAAAGGGATTGTCTAGTCTGAAGCTACAAGTCTGCTGTGACTATGTGACTGCAGACTTGTGAATCCTCACATTGCATGCACAGCACACTGTCTAGGCTCTCTGGTTCGGGGAGCGGGTTGTCATGAGACCTCAAGTATGCGATTTGCATACACCTGGCCACATTCCGACTAGACTGTTTCCGGTCTTGCTCAATACACTTGTATTGAATGGGGCCGCGAAGTTGGAATGGGGCCAGGAGCATGTAAATCACATACTTAAAGGGGATTTCCCACGAACAAAAGTACATTTTAATCAATAGTTACTGTAATAATAATCATTTCTACAATTGGATGTATTTATAAAAATGTTCCTGTGCTGAGATAATCTTATAAATGTTCCCCTGCTGTGTACTGTGTAATGGTTGTGTCTGACCGTACAGAAACATGGTCTGATTGTACCACACCTCCTGGGCAGGGGAGGAAGCAAAAGAGCGTACAGACATTACAGCCGGGGAGCACAGCTGATTCTTTCTTTTAAGTAAAACATTGTTTAAAATGGACAGGGAAATGTTTTACCTCACAGAAAGAATCATCTGTGATCCCGTGCTATAATGTCTGTATACTCTTTTGTTTCCCACCCTGTTCAGGAGATGTGGTATGATCAGACCATGTTCCTGTATGGTCAGACAAGGCCATTACACAGGGGAACATTTATAAGATTATCTCAGCACAGGAACGTTTTAAACACATCCAATTGTGGAACTTATTATTATTCCAAGATCTATTGATTAAAATCAACTTTGGTTCATGGGAAAAACCCTTTAACCCCTTAAGCCTCGGAGCATTTTCCGTTTTTGCATTTTCGTTTTTGCTCCCCTTGTTCCCAGAGCCATAGCGTTTTTATTTTTTGGTCAATATGGCCATGTGAGGGCTTATTTTTTGCGGGACGAGTTGTACTTTTCAACGCCATTACTAGTTTTACCATATCGTGTACGGGAAAACGGGAAAAAAATTCCAAGTGCGGTAAAATTCAAAAAAAGTGCAATACCACAGTTGTTTTTTTTTTTTTACCACGTTCACTGAATCCTAAAACTGACCTGCCCTTCTTATTTTACAGGTCATTACGAGTTCATAGACACCAAACGTGTATAGGTTCTTTTATATTTAAGTGGTGAAAAAAATTCCAAAATTTGGTAAAAAAAAAAAAAATAGCGCCATTTTCCGACACCCATAGCGTCTCCATTTTTCGTGATCTGGGGCTGGGTGAGGGCTTATTTTTTGTGCGCCGGGCTGACATTTTTATTGATAAAATTGTGGGGTAGATCCGATGTTTTGATCGCCCGTTATTGCATTTTATTGCAATTTTGCGGCGACCAAAAAACGTAATTCTGGCGTTTAGAATTTTTTTCTTGTTACGCCGTTTACCGATCGGATTAATTATTTTTTTATATTGATAGATCGGGCGTTTCTGAATGCGGCGATACCAAATATGTCTATGTAGGTTTTTTTTTTTAATATTTTATTTTGAATGGGGCGAAAGGGGGTGATTTAAACTTTTATATTTTTTTACTTTTTTTTATATTTTTAAAAACTTTTTTTTTTTACTGTTTGCATGCTTCAATAGTCTCCATAGGAGACTAGAAGCAGCAACTGTCCGATCGGCTCTGCTACATACAGGGGACGAGCAGGTCCCCTGCATGCAGCAGAAATGGTCCTGTGCTATGAGCGCCGACCAATAGGTGGCGCTCATAGCGACCAGATCATGACAACCACAGGCGTCTGCTGCAGACCCTGGGTTGTCATGCCCACCCATCGGTGATCCGCGATCACGTGACGGGGTCGCCGATGGGCGGGGCTTATGCCGCGCTACCCGGAAGCGCGCGTTAAATGCCACTGTCGGAGATTGACAGCGGCATTTAACATGTTAACAGCCGCGGGTGGATCGCGATTCCACCCGCGGCTGTTGCGGGCACATGTCAGCTGTAATAATCAGCTGACATGTGCTCCGTTCAGTGCGGGCTCAGCGCCGGAGCCCTCACTGAACGGGGGGTACGCAAATGTGCGTACCAATACGGCAAGCGTTGTTAAGGGGTTAAGGTCACATGACAACCCGCTCCCCGAACCAGAGAGCCCAGACAGTGTGCTGTGTGTGTAATGTGAGGATTCACAAGTCTGCAGCCACATAAAGTAACTACAAAAGACAAAAAATATATCTCATACCCTACCATCATTATACAGTTATATGAAAAAGTTTGGGCACCCCTATTAATCTTAAGCTTAATGTTTTTTAAAAATTGGTGTTTTTGAAACAGCTATTTCAGTTTGATATATGTAATAACTGTTGGACACAGTAATGTTTCTGCCTTGAAATGAGGTTTATTGTACTAACAGAAAATGTGCAATCTGCATTCAAACAAAATTTGACAGGTGCATAAGTATGGGCACCCTTATCATTTTCTTGTTTTAAACACTCCTACCTACTTTTTACTGACTTACTAAAGCACTTTTTTTGGTTTTGTAACCTCATTGAGCTTTGAACTTCATAGCCAGGTGTATGCAATCATGAGAAAAGCTACTTAAAGTGGCCACTTGCAAGTTGTTCTCCTGTTTGAATCTCCTCTGAAGAGTGGCATCATGGGCTCCTCAAAACAACTGTCAAATGATCTGAAAACAAAGATTATTCAACATAGTTATTCAGGGGAAGGATACAAAAAGCTGTCTCAGAGATTTAACCTGTCAGTTTCCACTGTGAGGAACATAGTAAGGAAATGGAAGAACACAGGGACAGTTCTTGTTAAGGCCAGAAGTGGCAGGCCAAGAAAAACATCAGAAAAGCAGAGGAGAAGAATGGTGATATCAGTCAAGGACAATCCTCAGACCACCTCCAGAGAGCTGCAGCATCAAATTGCTGCAGATGGTGTCACTGTGCATCGGTCAACTATACAACGCACTTTGCACAAGGAGAAGCTGTATGGGAGAGTGATGCGAAAGAAGCCGTTTCTACAAGCACGCCACAAACAGAGTCGGCTGAGGTATGCAAAAGCACATTTGGAGAAGCCAATTTCTTTTTGGAAGAAGGTCCTGTGGACTGATGAAACCAAGATTGAGTTGTTTGGTCATACAAAAAGGCGTTATGCATGGCGGCAAAAAACCACAGCATTCCAAGAAAAATACTTGCTACCCACAGTAAAATTTGGTGGAGGTTCCATCATGCTTTGGGGCTGTGTGGCCAATGCCGGCACCGGGAATCTTGTTAAAGTTGAGGGACGCATGGATTCCACTCAGTATCAGCAGATTCTTGACAATAATGTTCAAGAATCAGTGATAAAGTTGAAGTTACGCAGGGGATGGATCTTTCAGCAAGACAATGATCCAAAACACCGCTCCAAATCTACTCAGGCATTCATGCAGAGGAACAATTACAATGTTCTGGAATGGCCATCCCAGTCCCCAGACCTGAATATCATTGAACATCTGTGGGATCATTTGAAGAAGGCTGTCGATGCTCGGCGACCATCAAACTTAACTGAACTGGAATTGTTTTGTAAAGAGGAATGGTCAAAAATACCTTCATCCAGGATCCAGGAACTCATTAAAAGCTACAGGAAGCGACTAGAGGCTGTTATTTTTGCAAAAAGAGGATCTACTAAATATTAATGTCACTTTTCTGGTGAGGTGCCCATACTTATGCACCTGTCAAATTTTGTTTGAATGCAGATTGCACATTTTCTGTTAGTACAATAAACCTCATTTCAAGGCAGAAACATTACTGTGTCCAACAGTTATTACATATATCAAACTGAAATAGCTCTTGCAAAAACACCAATTTTTAAAAAACATTAAGCTTAAGATTAATAGGGGTGCCCAAACTTTTTCATATAACTGTATATAAATGTAAAGCAAAGTTGCATATTAAATATAGGGTACTTAGTGAACTATTTTTGATCAAAAAAAGTATACAAAAATAGTTCACTAAGTACCCTATATTTAATATGCAACTTTGCTTTACATTTATATATAATGATGGTAGGGTATGAGATATATTTTTTGTCTTTTGTAGGTTTTGCTTCTTTTTGCTAGTGTGAACATGCTCCTATTTCTTGCATGTGTACCATCTTAGACCTCAGTTCACATTGCTTGGTTTTTTAGCCACATAAAGTAATTGCAGACTTGTACATTTAGACCAGACAATCCCTTTAAATGTTGTACAGCTCATGCCATGGTTAGTGTATGGGGGTTTGTTATACTATCAGGCAGGGGCTTATAATAAGACCTAAACGGTAAATATAATAAGGCTGGTTTCACATGTCCGTATATTTCCGGTATCGGAAAAACCGGTACTGGAGATATCTGTTTCTTGTATGCCGGTGTGTGTTATACGTGTTGCACCCGTGTGCGGCCCGTGTGCCGCATCAGGATCACACGTACGGGCGGCTGGGAATCAGTGTCCAGGTAGCGCTGCCGAACGCTGCCCTCATCATGGTTCAGTGCCATCACTGCGATCATCACCAGCAGTGGCAATGATGAGGGTAGTAGTAGTGTCTGCTCCTGCAGTGTCCCTTTGTAAAAATAAGAATAAAATAATAAAATCCGTGTGGTATGTTTTGCGGACCGTGCATCTGCAAAAAAACGGACATGTCAGTGTGTGGAGCACACGGACACACGGTCTGTGAAAACACACTGACATGTGATCAGACCCATAGATTTGAATGGGTCTGCGTGTGTCAGTGTCTCTAGTACGTGTGGAAACTGTCACCACTCGTACCGGAGATCCTGACCTGTGAACGAGCCCTAAGTCCCCTACCTCCCTATCTCCACCCTCCCCAGACAGCAACTATGACATGAGATTGCACATAATCTCAGAACACAAGGCCCTCAGCGCCACCCCCACCCCCACTACCCCAATTCAGCTCCCCCTCTTCCCCTCACATTCACCCCACTGTCTCCCACAGTAACATCATATGCTGTCATTTATTTTAAAACTAAAAAAACTGGTTCCAGCAGCACTTACATATGAAGGTGATTGATGACTGGTCCGGGCCAGGCCCTGTCTTGGCACAGGTTGCACAACCTAACTGCAGCAGCTCACTAGGACCCAGGGTCCAGCGTGGACCAATCAGAGCACTGATGGTGTGGAGCTAACCGCAGCGCTGCCAGCCTGTAGAAGAAGATGAGGTTAGCAGCACTTTAGCCCTCACCGTGCACTGCACTGAGACTCTGCAATTGGCTGCTGTGCTGTGCAGCCTGCAGAGTCTCAGCTCAGAAAGAGAACAGCAGCGTCACCTCAGAGAGCCGCGGTCGCCTTCTGCTTAACAGGGTGGGCCCCTCAACGTGACGCCCCCTTTACCCCCCAGTAGGTACGCCACTGATGGGGCCCATTCTCTATGGAGCATTATATGAGGCCCATTCTCCATGGAGCACTATATGGGGCCCATACTGTATGCAGTATTATATGGGGCCCATTATTCTGTATGGAGCATTATATAGGGCCATTATACTGTATGGAGCAATATATGGGGCTCATTATACTGTATGAGGCATTATATGGAAGCCCTTATTCTGTATGGAGCATTATATAGGGCCCATTATTCTGCATGGAGCAATATATAGGGCTCATAATACTGTATGGAGGACTATGTGGTGCCCATAATACTGTAAGGAGGACTATGTGGTGCCCATAATACTGTATGGAGGACTATGTGGTGCCCATAATACTGTATGGATGACTATGTGGTGCCCATAATACTGTATGGAGGACTATGTGGTGCCCATAATACTGTATGGAGGACTATGTGGTGCCCATAATACTGTATGGATGACTATGTGGTGCCCATAATACTGTATGGAGCACTATGTGGTGCCCATAATACTGTATGGATGACTATGTGGTGCCCATAATACTGTATGGAGGAATATGTGGTGCCCAGAATACTGTATGGAAGACTATACTGTTCGGTCGAAAATGAAGACTTTAGAATCCCCCCAGGTCACGCCCTGTGCGCTGCGGGGATTCACCAGTTTCTGAGCTATTTACAATAGATATCACTCATGTAATGTAAGAAATAAGTGAAATCTTGGGCATTGTACTATACCTACAGTATATTTCTCTGCTGTATCTGTGCATCATGTACCATGGTATGTGTAAAAGGGGCCCATGAGACACTTTCGCCCAGGGTCTACGAAAAACTGGAGCCGGCCATGGGTATCGGAGTACTCTGGAAAAATTGCACAACAAATTTTGGGGTGCATTTTATCCTGTTACCCTTGTGAAAATATAAAATTTGGGGCTCAAGCAACATTTTTGTGAAACAAAGTAAAATGCTAATTTTTTTCTTCCACGTTGTTTTAATTCCTGTGAACCAATTGAATGGTTAATAAACTTCTTGAATGTGGTTTTGAGGACTTTCAGGCTATGTGCCCACGATTAGGCTATAGCAGTGCTTTGGGCACAATGTATTTTCGGTGCGTCCAAAAAGCTGGGACCGATCACGCAGGTGTTCATTAAACACATGCGGATTTACTGCATCCAATACATTCTATTGGGGAAATTTCTGTTGCGGAAATGCTGACATGCTGCGGCTCGTAAAAACCGCGCCACGGGTGAGTTTACGCGGCATCAAATAGAAGCACAGTGGGCATGGGATTTCTATAAATCCCACCACTATGCTTCCAATATGGAACAAAGCGTTTTGGACGCAGCACTGCTATTACGGATCGTGGGCACGTACCCTGAAGGGTTCAGTTTTTAGAATGGAGTCACTTTTGGGTATTTTCTGTCATATAGGCCCCCCATAGTCACTTCAAGTGTGATGTGGTCCCTGAAAAATGGTTTTGTAAATTTTGTTGGAAAAATTAGAAATTAATGGTCAACTTTAAACTCTTCTAACTTCCTAAAAAAAAAAAAGTTTAAAAAAATAGTGCAGATGTAAAGTAGACATGTGGGAAATGTTATTGATTAACTATTTTGTGTGACATAACTCTCTGTTATAAGGACATAAAAATTAAAAGTTTGCAATTGCGAAATTTCAGATTTTTTCACAAATAAACGCAAGTCATATTGAACAAATTTTACCACTGGCATGAAGTACAATAAGTTAGCAAAATAAAATTTCAGAATCACCGGGATCCTGTTGAAGCGTTCCAGAGTTATTACCAGATAAACGGACGCTGGTCAGAATTGTAAAATTTGCCTGGTCAGGAAGGTGAAAACAGGCTTTTAGGGTGAAGGGGTTAAAAGGAACCCCCAATGTAAGTGGTCAATGGAGAGCGCAGGATAAACGTGACCTGAGTTTTATTCTGATTTTTGGTAGGTAGAATGAACAAAAAAATAGCAGTACAATAGTCCTTATTTTTATTTTTGTGCGGTATAAGAGATAAGGTGGATTTATTCTTGGGTCGGTACAATTACAGCGAAACCAGCGTTATATATATTTTTTATGTTTTGCTGCCATCACAGTGTAAAATGCTTTTTTATAAAAAATATTTTTTTCATCGCCATATTCTGAGAGCTGTATTTTTTTTATTGTTTGGCGAACAGAGCTGCACGAGGGCTTATTTTTTGCGCGAAGCCCCATTTTGGGGAACATAACATTTTTTTGATCACTTTTTATTCAAATTCTTTAGATGCAGAATGAAGAAAAAACAGCAATTAAATGATTGATTGTTTCAATTTATTTTTGTGTGGTTGATGTTATATAATTTTTATGCTTTGCTACTTTTATACACTAAAAACAATATTTTACAAAAATGGATTTGTTTTTGCTCCGCCATGTTATGAGAGCTATAAGTTTTATTTTTTTCTAGAGTAAGTCATATTAGGGCTTGTTTTTTGCGGGACAATTTTGAGTTTTCTTTTATACCATTTTTCTTTATATATGTATTTTTGATAACTTTTTATTCCATTTTTTGTGTGTTAGTATGATGAAAAAGCGACATTTTTGGTGTTATTTTTTTTTTTACTGTGTTCACCATACGGATTAAATAATGTGACAATTTTATAGATCTGGTCGTTTCAGACGCGAAAATTCCAATTATGTGTACGAGTTTTTATCTTTGTTATAACGCAAATGCTGCTTTTTGTGATTTGTGTGTGCTTCTTTTTGGATTTTTACAGACATTTTATTTTTTTTTTGTTTTACTTTTTCACTTAGTCTCACTGCGGGACATATATAATTTTTACTTTGATCGTCGTTGGTCTCTAACAAGCCACTGTACCCTGTGGTCATCACATGGGGTCATTTAACCCTTTAGATACAGCTGTTGCAAGTAACAGCGTTATTTAACGGGTTAATCGGACCCCATCGGTTCCAAATCCGTCCGGGCCGATGCCACAGAATGCCAGCTGTCATTTAAGGGGATAATAAATATTTTTAATCTTGATTCAGGCGTCGCTCCCTAAACACTGGACCCCCGTGCCTAGTGGCGAATACGGACCTGTGGACTGTGCATATAGTGTACATGGATGTACACATGTGGGTGACTGTGCTGTGTGTCAGCGCAAGGATTTCCATATGTGTGGCTATATACACATTACTCCAGGATAAAGGCCTGGGAGAATAGCACTGGGGACTCTCTCAGCAGCCTGCTCTGTAGGCAGACTAGAATCCCCTCCATTCCAGCAGCCATGTCACTGATAAACTGTCTACAGCTGGTGCCTGCTGTGATAGCCTCCCCTTCAGAGGCTCCAGTCTGGTCACCTCTATTCAGAATGGAGACCTGTTGGAAGCCATATTCCACACACAGCAAAAGCAGCTTCCCTTCCTGGAGACAACAGCAATGAGAGCCGTGTGACGTGGAGGCTCCGCCCCTCCCGATGACGTCACCGCAGAGTCTAGCATCTCTAGCTAACGCCCGCAGAGGCAGTCGCTGGTATACTGCGTGCAGTACACAACGTATCTGGCGGGAGCGGGTGAGAGAGAGCGACCGTTACTACAGATACAGCGACATCCACTGCGAACAAGAAGACATCTTCTCATCTCCAGGAGACTGTGGCAGCTGGCAGGAGATGGCCATTCTATCAACACCTAAAATGGCGAGGCTGGTAAGTTACAAGATGGAGGCGCTGTGTGCTGATGGGCTGTGAGAAGAGCAGGCAATAGAACTTCCCTGCCTAATCAGCCCTGATGTTACTGAGTGGAAAAAAGCTTTAGAAATCATTTCTACTGTCCCTGTTTCCTGTGCTAATGAGGGCTTTGCCTAGTGGGTGTTAGGTCCCTCCTTCCCATGTTGTCAGGCCCCTGTTGGTGTGATAACATCATTTGCGCGAGCGACATCATCGCCGCTCATGCAAATCTCGCGCATGCGCCGCTCATTCCGGCAGCGTCACTGCATCTCTGAAGCCAGGTGTACAATTCCCCGCATCAGAGGCGCACTGCGCATGTTCGGAGGTTTAGAAGATGGTTTGCGCCTCTGATGCGGGGAAGCGTACACCCGGCCTCGGAGAAGCAGTGACGCTGCCGGAATGAGCGTCGCATGCGCAAGATTAGCATCAGCTGGCGATGACGCCGCTCGTGCAAATTATGTCATCACGCCAACAGGGGCGTGACAACATGGAAAGAGGGCTGACTAGTCTGGGGAACGAACGCCCTATCGACTAGTCAAACCTTCGTTAGCATAGGTAATGGGGAACTTGTGAATGTTTTTTAAACCTTATTTTCACTCAGTAACGTTATACGGGGCTGGTTAGGCAGGGAATTTGCTGATACATAGGTGAATGCTTCTGGGTTGGAGGGCATGGGGGACCTGACAGGTTCCCTTTAAGCATATTCACATAAGGGCAGCACGCTGCATTGTATTTTATTAATGTCATTTTTTTTGTGGTAAAACCTGTAAAAAAACAGAAAAAAATAAATTGCAGAATAAGAAACCTACTTCAGCATCGTGCTTGGGCTTCTGATCTTTTCTGACCTTAAAGCGCACCTGTCAGCAGGATTGTGCTCAGTAATCTACATACACTGTCAGGTGGGCGCCATTACCATGAATAATATGACACCTTGGCTGATGAAATCCATCCAGTGGTTCTTGTTTAACCCCTTCATGACCAGACCAGTTTCCATTTTTGTGTTTTCGTTTTTTGCTCCCCTTCTTCCCAGAGCCATAACTTTCTTATTTTTTGGTCACTATGGCCATGTGATGGCTTATTTTTTGCGGGACAAGTTGTGCTTTTGAACAGCACCACTGGTTTTACTACATCGTGTACTGGAAAACAGGAAAATTCCAAGTGCGGTGAAATTGCAAAAAAGTGCAGTTCCACAGTTGTTTTCTTGGGGTTTTGTTTCACCATGTCTGCTGAATGCTAAAACTGACCTACCATTATTATTCTCCTGGTCATTATGAGTTCGTAGACACCAAACAGGTATAGTTTTTTTACTTAAGTGGTGAAAAAAAATCCAAAGTTTGCTTAAAAAAAAAAAAAAAATGGCTCCATTTTCCGGGACCCATACCATCTCCATTTTTTACGATCTGGAGCTAGATGAGGGCTTATTTTTTGCGCGCCAAGCTGACGTTTTTATTGATACCATTTTGGGGTAGATCCAATGTTTTAATCGCGGTTATTGCAATGTTGCGGCGACCAAAAAAAAGTAATTATAGCATTTTGAATTTTTTTCACGTCACACCGTTTATCGATCGGATTAAATATTTTTTCATATTGATAGATCAAGTGATTCTGAATGTGGATATGTGTATGAGTGATTTTTTTTGTTTTATTGTGAATGGGGCGAAAGGGGGTGATTTAAACTTTAATATAATTTTTTTAATATTTTTAAACTTTTTTTACTTTACACTAGCTTCAATAGTCACAATGGGAGACTAGAAGCTGCAATTCTCTGATCGCCTTTGCTACACACAGTGGATGATCAGATCTCCTGTGTGTAGCAGAAATGCTCACCTGCTATGAGCGCCGACCACAATCTGGCAATGACAATGGCTAGGGTCTCCTGCAGACCTGGGTTGTCATGCCAACCTATCGGCGACCCACGATCATGTAACACGGTCGCCGATGTGCGGAGCCAACGACACGCTTCCGGGAAGCGCGAGTTAAATGCCGCTGTCAGAGATTGAGAGCAGAATTTAACTACACTGTGTTCCAAATTATTATGCAAATAATATTTTCTCAGATTTTCCCAAATTACCTATATGAATTGCAGTCATTGTAATTTTCCAGTCAAATAACTATTAGAGTACAATTGAAAGGTTTTTGTACAAACTGCCTATGATAACAGTATAGTTTTAAAAAATAAAAAACTCAACTGCACTCAAAATGCATGTTCCAAATTATTATGCACAGCAGAGTTTTCAACCTTTTCATTTTAATAAAGAACAAAAAATTGTCATTTTTGAAATTATAAGCATTAGCAGGTTATTACAAACTGAAATCAAACAGTTTTCAACTCAAAACTTTATTCTAGGTGATGTTACATTTGCACATAGGACCGCTTGTTCGAAAGGAGCTTCTGAACTTTTTCATCCATTGAATTTGTCAGGTTTTGGATGGTTTCTGCTTCCAATTGTTTTGCCTGAGGACAGAATACCCTCCCAGAGCTGTTGCTTAGATGTGAACTGCCTCCCGCCATCATAGACACTCCTTTTGATGATGCCCCAGAGGTTCTCAATGGGGTTGAGGTCAGGGGAGCATGGGTGCCACACCATTAGTTTGTCCCCTTTTATGCCCATAGCAGCCAGAGATGCAGATGTGTTATGTGCAGCATGAGACGGGGCATTATCATGCATGAAATGATCTCGATGGTCCAGATGGATGGATTGGAGGATGGCTGGTTGATGGACACCCCATGCAAACACGGCTACGGCGCTAACAAGGAGGAGGTGGAGTAATGTTTTGGGCTGGAATCATGGGGAGAGAGATTGACGGCCCTTTTAGGATCCCTGAAGGGGTAAAGATGAACTCCATAATGTATGTTGAGTTTCTCAAACAGCACTTCCTTCCATGGTTCAAGAAGAAGAACCGTGCATTCCGCAGCAAGATCATTTTCATGCATGATAATGCCCTTTCTCATGCTGCACATAACACATCTGCATCTCTGGCTGATATGGGCATAACAGTGGACAAACTTATGGTGTGGCACCCATGCTCCCCTGACCTCAACCCCATTGAGAACCTCTGGAGCATCATCAAAAGGAGTGTCTATGATGGTGGGAGGCAGTTCACATCTAAGCAACAGCTCTGGGAGTCTATTCTGTCCTCAGGCAAAACAATTGGAAGCAGAAACCATCCAAAACCTGACAAATTCAATGGACGAGAGAGTTCAGAAGCTCCTTTCGAACAAGCGGTCCTATGTGCAAATGTAACATCCCCTAGAATAAAGTTTTGAGTTGAAAACTGTTTCAATTGTACTCTAATAGTTATTTGACTGGAAAATTACAATGACTGCAATTCATATAGGTAATTTGGGAAAATCTGAGAAAATATTATTTGCATAATAATTTGGAACACTGTGTAGTTAACAGCCACGGGGGGGGGGGGGGGGGGTGGATCGCTATTCCACCCGCAGCTGTTGCGGGCACATGTCAGCTGTATATATCAGCTGTCGTGTACCTGGAAAGCTGCGGGCTCAGTGCTGGAGCTCGCACCAAACAGGGGGTTCTCACGTTTGTCATACTATTATGGCACACGTCAAAAAGGGGTTAATTTTTACTTATAGTTTGGAGATGATGATATGCTCGTGCTCTGGGACAGCCTGTAGGGTGGGCTCTATCTGGTGCTCTGCTTATACAGTCAGCTATATGCTCTTATGACAGGTCACTGATCGTTCAGTTACCTGCCTCCTATTTTACATGTTATATACATAATGTGGGGTTAGAAAAAACAAACAAATCAAGCAAAATGGCGCCCGCACAGGCACAATAGCATCTATCGCTTGGCCATAGATGCTACTGTGCACGTGCCGTGGCCATTTTGTTGGAGCAAAAGAAAAATTTGTCTCCAGAAAAATGGCCACGTCACGTGCGCAGTGGCATCTATCAGCAATCGAGGCTCTTAATCTGCGCAAGCCCCGCCCACTGGTGGCTGGCTCTTGCGCATATTGAGAGCATCACTTGGCGATAGATACTATTGCAATTGCTCCGCTGTCATTTTGTTGGAGCAAAAAATCTGGCTCCAGCAAAATGGCCACAGCACGTGAGCAGTTGAATCTATCGGCAAGCGATGCTCTTACTTTGCGCAGGCCTTGCCTACTGGTGGGCGCCGCTTGCGCAGAATAAGAGGATCACTTGCCAATAGATGCTACTGCACTTGCGCCGCAGACATTCTGCTGGAGAATAATTTTTTTACTCCAACAAAATGGCCGTGGCATGAGATAGATGCGCCTGCGCGAGCGCCATTTTGATTGATGTCATTTTTTTCCCCCCATAATGTATACACTATGTAAATTAAAAATTGGAGGCATGTCAGTGATCGATCAGTGAGCTGTCATAAGAGCATACAGATGTAAGCAGAGCACCAGATAGAGCCCACCTCACAGACTGCCCCGGAGCACGAGCATATCATTATCTCCAAACTGAAAGTAAAAATTACACAAGAACCACGGGACGGATTTCATTAACCAAGGTATCATTTTAATGTGTGTAACAGCGCCAACCTGACAGTGTATGTAGTTTACTTAGCACAATCCTGCTGACAGGTTAATTTTCAAGGAGTTGTCTGCTCTAAATCATTAAGTCTGCAGTCACTCTGTGTGCCTGCAGACTTCTGAATCCCCACAGAGCACAAGGTTTAAAAAACATTTATATGGTCCTCATTTCCTATGCTAATCAGGGATTCGACTAGTGGGTGTTAGTTGCTCCCAGAAGAGTCAGCCTCCTTTCCATGTTATCACGCCCGTGTTGGCGTGATAATTTGCCGCTCATTCTGGCAGCGTCACTGCATCTCTGAAGCCAGGTGTATGCTTCTCCGCATCAGAGGCGCACTGTGCATGTTCGGAAGTTTAGAAGATGACTTCCGTACATGTGCAGTGTGCCTCTGTAGCCAAGAAGCGTACACCCGGCCTCAGAAAAGCAGTGACGGTGCCGGAATGAGCGGCGCATGTGCAAGATTTCCATGAGCGACAATGACGCCGCTCATGCCCCATCAACTAGTCAAAGCCCTCATAAGCATAGGCAATGGGGAGCATGTGAATGTTTTGTAAACTTTGTTTTCACTCAGTAATGTTATACGGGGCTGGTTAGGCAGGGAAGTTGCTGATACATAGGTGAATGCTGCTGGGTTGGAGGGTATAGGGGATGTGACAGGTTGCCTTTAAGCTTACTCACATAAGAGCAGCGCACTGTTTTGTATTTTATTAATGTAATTTTCTTTGTCGTAAAACCCGTAAAAAACCCCAGAAAAAATAAATTGCCGAAAAAGAAATCTACTTCAGCATCGTGCTTATGCCTCTGATCTTTTCTGACTTTAAAGCGCACCTGTCAGCAGGATTGTGATTGTGTGCCCACACTGTCAGGTGGGCGCCATTACACTGATTAAAATGATACCTTGTTTGACGCTTGGCGATAGATAATACTGCTCATGGTCTGCGGCCATTTTGTTGGAGCAAAAAAAATTAGTCTTCAGCAAAATTGCTGCATCGTGTGGGCAGTTGCATCTATCAACAAGCGATGCTTTTAATCTGCGCAAGGTGGGCGGCGCTTGCCCAGTTTGAGAGCATCTCTTGGTGATAGATACTACTGCACACGCACCACTGCCAATCTGGCTCCAGCAAAACGGCCACGGCGCATGCTCAGTTGCACATATCAGCAAGCAATGCTCTTAATTTTATCATTTTAATCAGCGTAACGCTGCCAACCTGACAGTGTATGTAGTTTACTTAGTACAATCCTACTGACAGGTGCACTTTAAAGGGGTTGACAACTCTAAATCTATAAGTCTGCAGTCCCTCTATGTAACTGCAGACTTATGAATCCCTCAGAGCACACACTGTGAGCTGCGGGGATTCGCCTGTGTCTGAGCCATATGCGTTATACATACTCCTGGCCAGATTCCGACTAGTGGGTGTGGCTTCGCTTCATGCACTTGCATAAAGTGAGGCTGCGCCCCAACTAGTGACTCGACTGTTCAGTGAGCGTGGCTTATATGTAAAGATGGTCTGAGATCAGTGGCCCAAAGTCATTTAACCCTTGAAAAACACCAGTTACTGGCTATTTGCCCCCTTTGATGGCAGTTCTCATGCCCAGAGCATATTTAAACGGGCTAGAATGACCTGAACTTGATGCGCCCATCACTATGTATGTAATGGTGGTCAGAGATCAGTGACCCAAAGTCATTTAACCCTTGAAAAACACCAATTATTTATTCAAATATGTGAAAATTGGTTATATCTCCACTTTGATGTCAGTTTTGATACCCAAAACTTATTTTGGCCAGGCTGGAGTGACTTGTATTTGATGCGGGCAATCACTATGTAATGGTGGTGTGAGATCAGGGGCCCAAAAACACTTAACCCCACTGCCCACTTTGATGCCCATTTTTGTGCCATTGTTATAACTTTTGTAGCTGCTCTTAATTGTATTCTAATCAGGGCACCTCGCTGCATTGTATTATATTAATGCATTTTTTTTTGTCAAAGCGCACCTGTCAGAAAGATTGTGCTCAGTAAACCACATACACGGTCAGGTGAGCGACATTAAACTGATTAAAATGATGAAATCCATTCTGTGGTTCTTGTGTAATGTTTACTTTCAGTTTGGAGATAATAATATGCTCGTGATCAGGGACGGCCTGAGGAGCCTCCTATTTTACATAATGCATCCATTAGTGCGGGGTAAAATAAGAGTCAGGTCAGTGAAGGCACAGTGACCTGTAATAAGAGCATACAGATGAATATGTAAGCAGAGCACCAGATAGAGCGCCCCCCCCCCACAGGCCGCCCCGAAGCACGAGCATATCATTATCTCCAAACTGAAAGTAAAGACTACACAAGAACCACAGGACGGATTTCATCAACCAAGGTATAATTTTAATCAGTTTAATGTCGCCCACCTGACAGTGTATGTGGTTAAGGCTGTGTGCCCACGATGCCTCCCAGCCTATGGCCCCGATGCTGCGGAGGGGCCGCATGCGGATATTCAAATGAGCGGCACCTTTTTTTTTTACCTACGGACTTTCCCCATAGAGGTTAGGTCTATGGGGAAAGCCTGCAAGCGGACCTGCAACTGAAATTGACATGCTACGGTCTGGAAAGACGCGCCACATGTCAGTTTCCGTGAGTGAGCCACAGACGCATAGTAGACATAGAATTTCTAGAAATGCCATCCACTGTACTGTAACATTTGTCTCCTGCTTATTTGACGCTGCATAAGTCCGCAGCGTCAAACCTGCAGCGGCTCCGGATCGTGGGCACACAGCCTACTGAGGACAGTCCTGTTGACAGGTGCGCTTTAAATCTGTAAAAAACAGAAAAAAATAAATTACCTAATAAGAAACTGCCTAATAAGAAACCAACTGCAGCATCGTGCTTCACACAGCTTCATACTACTACAGTGGTGGCCAAAAGTATTGTCACCCCTAAAATTCTGTCAGATAATACTCAGTTTCTTCCTGAAAATGATTGCAATCACAAATTCTTTGGTATTATTCTCTTCATTTAATTTGCTTGCAAGGAAAAAACACAAAAGAGAACGAAGCAAAAATCAAATCATTGATCATTTCACACAAAACTCCACGGTATGCGTGGCCCCCTCAACCCCCAATCCTAGGATGCGTGGCTCCCTCATCCCCCAATCCTGAGATGAGTGTCCCTGTCATCCCCCAATCCTGGGATGCGTGGCCCCGTCATCCCCCAATCCTGGGATGCGTGGCCCCCTCATCTCCCAATCCTGAGATGAGTGGCCCCCTCATCCCCCAATCCTGTTATACGTGGCCCCCTCATCCCCCAATCCTGGTATGTGTGGTCCCCTCATCCCTTTCACGCTGCACACATACAAAAAAATAAACATTTATACTCACCTTTCTTCTCTGTGCTCCAGCGCTGCGGTGTCCTGTTCTTCTGAGGAGTGCGGCGCCGGAGTACGCACGTGCCCATACTTCGCTGTCCTGTGCCATTTTGCTGAAGACACACTGAAAATGTGTCTTCAGTAAAATGGCACCGGATAGCGCTATACGCATACGCCGACTACGACACCTTCACTCCTGCCCTGGTCTCTGGCGAGAAGAGAGGTGCTGTGGCAACGCTCCTCCCGGTCAGGTAAGTATGTAAGTATGGCGCCGGAGATCGTGGTATGCGTTCAGTGTCTTTTCATACTGCGAACTTTGGCGCCATATACTCCTCTTACCTGTAACAGCTCCATGCATTTATCTGTCTGGAGCCAGACTGCGCAGGCGTGTCTAGCTTGTGCAGTCTATAGAGGCTTCAGACAGAGGGACGCTTGTAGTGTTATATTATAGATACACATGCACAGCTTCACACTATAAGGTATGATAGTAGTGTGACGCTGTGCCTGTGTATATAACATCTAGTGGGGAGTTCACACTATAAACTATAAAGTGTTTACATAGCTCTATACTATATACTATTATATATTATATACCTCGTCGTGTAAAGCTGTGCATGTGTATATAATATATAATGAAGCGTTCACACTACATACCATAAAATGTATACATATCACTATACTATATACAAGAGCATCTCACTAAATTAAAATGTCATCAAAATGTTAATTTCAGTTCTTCAATACAAGAAGTGAAACTTATAGAGTCATTAAAAACAGAGTGATCTATTTCAAGTGTTTATTTCTGTTAATGTTGATGATTATGGCTTACAGCCAATGAAAACACAAAAGTTATTATTTCAGTAAATTAGAATAATTAACAAAAAACAAGCTTTTAAAAATGTCCCTTAGTCTGTTTCAGTAGGCTCCACAATCATGGGGAAGACTGCTGACTTGACAGTTGTCGAAAAGACAGTCATTGACAAACTCCACAAGGAGGGTAAGCCACAAAAGGTCATTGCTAAAGAAGCTGTCTTTTTACACACTGCTGTATCCAAGCATATTAATGAAAAGTTGCGTGGAAGGAAAACGTGTGGTAGATAAAGGTGCACTAGCAACCGGGATAACCGCAGCCTTGAAAGGATTTTTAAGAAAAGGCTATTCAAAAATTTGGGGGAGATTCACAAGGAGTGGACTGCTTCAAGAGCCACCACACACCGACGTATCCAGGACATGGGCTACAAGTGTCGCATTCCTTGTGTCAAGCCACTCATGACCAATAGACAACGCCAAAAGCGTCTTACCTGGGCCAAGGAGAAAAAGACCTGGACTGTTGTCAGTGGTCTAAGGTGTTGATTTCAGATGATAGTAAATTTTGCATTTCATTTGGAAATCAAGGTCTCAGGAGTCTGGAGGAAGAGTGGGGAGGCCACAATCCAAGCTGCTGGAGGTCTAGTGTGAAGTTTCCACAATCAGTGCTGGTTTGGGGAGCAATGTCATCTGCTGGTGCAGGTACACTGTGTTTTATCAAGACCAAAGTCAGCGCAGCCGTCTGCCAGGATATTTTATAGCACTTCATGCTTCCCTCTGCCGACAAGCTTTTAAGAGTTGAAAATTTCTCCAGCAGGACTTGGCACCTGTCCACACTGCCAAAAGTATCAATACCTGGTTTAAAAACAACAGTATGGCTGCGTGCACACGATGCTTTTTTCATGCGTTTATGCTGCGGATTTTCCGCTGCTTAAACGCATCAAAAACGCATGGTAATCCGCACCCCATGGTCCCCAATGGCATTCCGCAATGTCAATGCACATGCTGCGGATTTTTCCGCAGCGTTTCTGCAGCGCAAATAAATCCGCAGCATGTTCATTAATTTTGCGGAAGCGCCGCCATTGACTTGCATTGAGACGCATATAATGCGCGTCTGTACATTTATACAAGCGGATTATATGCGTCTCTATGTGCGGATGGTACCCAGTTCTGGAGGAGAGGAGACTCTCATCCAGACCTGGGTACCATTGTACCTGTAAAAAAAAGAATAAAATAATAAATAAAGTTTATATTCACCTGTCCGGCGGCCCCTGCAGCGCTTCTCCTTCCAGGACCTGAGATGACGTCGCGGTCATGTGACCGCAGGCTGTCTCGCGAGATGCCGGCAACCCGGAAGAAGCCAGGACGAGCGCGACAGCACACGCGGCGGGGGATCGGGGGTGAGTATAGCTTTATTTTTTTATTTTTACGGTCACACTATGTAAATCCATGCCTTTTGCATGGATTTAAATTGTGTGACCTAGTTGTCAAGCACTTTCCAAGTGATGCTATCGCTTGGAAAGTGCTCGTCAGTCCGCATGCAGAAACACATGCGTTAACGCATGTGGGTACGCATGTGAATCCGCATGTATTCTGCAGGAAAAACGCATGCACAATCTGCATGCGTTTTTTCTGCCAGGGAGATGCAGAAATGCTGCAGAAATTTTCTGCTTAATTTCTGCATCGTGGGCACATAGCCTATCACTGTGATTGATTGGCCAGCAAACTCGCCTGACCTTAACCCCATAGGCAATCTATCGGGTATTATCAAGAGGAGGATGAGATACACCAGACCCAACAATGCAGACGAGCTGAAGGCTGCTATCAAAGCAACCTGGGCTTCCATAACACCTCAGCAGTGCCACAGGCTGATCGCCTCCATGCCACATTGCCGCATTGATGCAATAATTGAGCCCGACCAAGTACTGAGTGCATTCACTGAACATACATTTCAGTAGGCCAGCATTTTGGATTTTAAATTAATTTTTCAAGACGGCGTTATGAAGTATTCTAATTTACTGAGATAATGACTTTTGTATAATGATTGTCTGTAAGCCATAATCATCAACATTAACAGAAATAAACACTTGAAATAGATCACTCTGTTTGTAATGACGCTATATAATATATGAGTTTCACTTTTTGTATTGAAGAACTGAAATAAATTAACTTTTTGATGATATTCTAATTTAGTGAGAAGCACTTGTATACAGTGCTGAGCATAAGTGAGTACACCCCCTGTATTATCAGTACATTATTTTTACAATGCTCAGCATAAGGGCGGTTTCATGCGTCTGGATATTTCCGGGACTGGAAAAACCCATATCGGAGATATACATATCCGGTGTGTCTGTGTGTGTCACACTTGTGGCGCATCAGGATCACCCGTACCGGCGCCTGGGAATCAGTGTACAGTTCCCAAGCCCTGGGTGCTATATTCTGCCCTCATCATTGTTCTTTGCTCGCGCTGTGATCAGCACGAGCAAGAGACAAAGTTGGGTGTAGTAGTGTCTGCTCCTACAGTGTCTCAGTGTAAAATAAGATTAAAATAATAAAATACATTTACTCGCCTGTCACCACACGTACTGGACACACTGACATGTGAAAGAGCCCTAAGTAGGTACTCCCCCTTATTATTGGTACATTATATATACAGCACTCAGCTTAAGTAAGTACACTCCTCTATTATCAGAACATTATATACAAAGTGCTCAGTGTGTGTACACCCGTTTATTATTAGTACTTTATATAGCACTCAGCATAATTGAGTACACCCCCATATTATCAGTGCATTATATATACAGCAATCAGCATAAGTGAGTACAAACCCTGTATTATCAGTATATTATATAGAGTGCTTAGAGTAAGTGAGTGCACCCCCTGTATTTTCACAAAATTATATATAAAGCTCTCAGAATAAGTGAGCACACTCCTGTATTATCAATACATTATACATAAAGTACAGACCAAAAGTTTGGACACACCTTCTCATTTAAAGATTTTTCTGTATTTTCATGACTTTGAAAATTGTACATTCACACTGAAGGCATCAAAACTATGAATTAACACATGTGGAATTATATACTTAACAAAAAAGTGTGAAACAACTGAAAATATATCTTATATTCTAGGTTCTTCAAAGTAGCCACCTTTTGCTTTGATCACTGCTTTGCACACTCTTGGCATTCTCTTGATGAGCTTCAAGAGGTAGTCACCGGAAATGGTTTTCACTTCACAGGTGTGCCCTGTCAGGTTTAATAAGTGGGATTTCTTCTTGCCTTATAAATGGGGTTGGGACCATCAGTTGTGTTGTGCAGAAGTCAGGTGGATACACAGCTGATAGTCCTACTGAATAGACTGTTAGAATTTGTATTATGGCAAGAAAAAAGCAGCTAAGTAAAGAAAAACGAGTGGCCATCATTACTTTAAGAAATGAAGGTCAGTCAGTCCGAAAAATTGGGCAAACTTTGAAAGTGTCCCCAGGTGCAGTTGCAAAAGCCATCAAGCGCTACAAAGAAACTGGCTCACATGAGGACCGCCACAGGAAAGGAAGACCAAGAGTCACCTCTACTTCTGAGGATAAGTTTATCCGAGTCACCAGCCTTAGAAATCGCAGGTTAACAGCAGCTCAGATTAGAGACCAGGTCAATGTCACACAGAGTTCTAGCAGCAGACACATCTTTTCAACAACTGTTAAAAGGAGACTTTGTGCAGCAGGCCTTCATGGTAAAATAGCTGCTAGGAAACCACTGCTAAGGACAGGCAACAAGCAGAAGAGACAAGTTTGGGCTAAAGAACACAAGGAATGGACATTAGACCAGTGGAAATCTGTGCTTTGGTCTGATGAGTCCAAATTTGAGATCTTTGGTTCCAACCACCGTGTCTTTGTGCGACGCAGAAAAGGTGATCGGATGGACTCTACTTGCCTGGTTCCCACCGTGAAGCATTGAGGAGGAGGTGTGATGGTGTGGGGGTGCTTTGCTGGTGACACTGTTGGGGATTTATTCAAAATTGAAGGCATACTGAACCAGCATGGCTACCACAGCATCTTGCAG
>NW_027369029.1:0-45599 GCF_046119375.1 Phyllobates terribilis | reverse complement strand
GTTTTCAATGGCAAAAATCAATGAATATTGTAAATGCACAGAACAGGTAGGATATCTCCACATTGCACGGTTGCATTCTGAAATTTTTAGCTTTTTCCTTGTTAATCCTAGCATGATAAAGAAGATTCAAAGAGAGTGAGATGCCAGCTCCTTTCATTCAGTCAGTAGCTTCAAACATTTCTGGTATATGAAAAACATGTTTTTCAATGGCAAAAATCAATGAATATTGTAAATGCACAAACAGTAATATCTCCACATTGCACGGTGCAATCTGAAATTTTAGCTTTTTCCTGTTAATCCTAGCATGATAAAGAAGATTCAAAGAGAGTGAGATGCCAGCTCCTTTCAGTCAGTCAGTAGCTTCAAACATTTCTGTATATGAAAAACATGTTTTTCAATGGCAAAAATCAATGAATATTGTAAATGCACAAACAGTAATATCTCCACATTGCACGGTGCAATTCTGAAATTTTTAGCTTTTTCCTGTAATCCTAGCATGATAAAGAAGATTCAAAGAGAGTGAGATGCCAGCTCCTTTCATTCAGTCAGTAGCTTCAAACATTTCTGGACGTTTTTCAATGGCAAAAATCAATGAATATTGTAAATGCACAAACATAATATCTCCACATTGCATGGTGCAATTCTGAAATTTTTAGCTTTTCCTGTTAATCCTAGCATGATAAAGAAGATTCTGAGATGCCAGCTCCTTTCATTCAGTCAGTAGCTTCAAACATTTCTGGACGTTTTTCAAATGGCAAAAATCAATGAATATTGTAAATGCACAAACAGTAATATCTCCACATTGCACGGTGCAATTCTGAAATTTTTAGCTTTTTCCTGCTAATCCTAGCATGATAAAGAAGATTCAAAGAGAGTGAGATGCCAGCTCCTTTCATTCAGTCAGTAGCTTCAAACATTTCTGGACGTTTTTCAATGGCAAAAATCAATGAATATTGTAAATGCACAAACAGTAATATCTCCACATTGCACGGTGCAATTCTGAAATTTTTAGCTTTTTCCTGTTAATCCTAGCATGATAAAGAAGATTCAAAGAGAGTGAGATGCCAGCTCCTTTCATTCAGTCAGTAGCTTCAAACATTTCTGGTATATGAAAAACATGTTTTTCAATGGCAAAAATCAATGAATATTGTAAATGCACAAACAGTAATATCTCCACATTGCACGGTGCAATTCTGAAATTTTTAGCTTTTTCCTGTTAATCCTAGCATGATAAAGAAGATTCAAAGAGAGTGAGATGCCAGCTCCTTTCATTCAGTCAGTAGCTTCAAACATTTCTGGACGTTTTTCAATGGCAAAAATCAATGAATATTGTAAATGCACAAACAGTAATATCTCCACATTGCACGGTGCAATTCTGAAATTTTTAGCTTTTTCCTGTTAATCCTAGCATGATAAAGAAGATTCAAAGAGAGTGAGATGCCAGCTCCTTTCATTCAGTCAGTAGCTTCAAACATTTCTGGACGTTTTTCAATGGCAAAAATCAATGAATATTGTAAATGCACAAACAGTAATATCTCCACATTGCACGGTGCAATTCTGAAATTTTTAGCTTTTTCCTGTTAATCCTAGCATGATAAAGAAGATTCAAAGAGAGTGAGATGCCAGCTCCTTTCATTCAGTCAGTAGCTTCAAACATTTTCTGGTATATGAAAAACATGTTTTTCAATGGCAAAAATCAATGAATATTGTAAATGCACAAACAGTAATATCTCCACATTGCACGGTGCAATTCTGAAATTTTTAGCTTTTTCTGTTAATCCTAGCATGATAAAGAAGATTCAAAGAGAGTGAGATGCCAGCTCCTTTCATTCAGTCAGTAGCTTCAAACATTTCTGGTATATGAAAAACATGTTTTTCAATGGCAAAATCAATGAATATTGTAAATGCACAAACAGTAATATCTCCACATTGCACGGTGCAATTCTGAAATTTTTAGCTTTTTCCTGTTAATCCTAGCATGATAAAGAAGATTCAAAGAGAGTGAGATGCCAGCTCCTTTCATTCAGTCAGTAGCTTCAAACATTTCTGGTATATGAAAAACATGTTTTTCAATGGCAAAAATCAATGAATATTGTAAATGCACAAACAGTAATATCTCCACATTGCACGGTGCAATTCTGAAATTTTTAGCTTTTTCCTGTTAATCCTAGCATGATAAAGAAGATTCAAAGAGAGTGAGATGCCAGCTCCTTTCATTCAGTCAGTAGCTTCAAACATTTCTGGACGTTTTTCAATGGCAAAAATCAATGAATATTGTAAATGCACAAACAGTAATATCTCCACATTGCACGGTGCAATCTGAAATTTTTAGCTTTTTCCTGTTAATCCTAGCATGATAAAGAAGATTCAAAGAGAGTGAGATGCCAGCTCCTTTCATTCAGTCAGTAGCTTCAAACATTTCTGGTATATGAAAAACATGTTTTTCAATGGCAAAAATCAATGAATATTGTAAATGCACAAACAGTAATATCTCCACATTGCACGGTGCAATTCTGAAATTTTTAGCTTTTTCCTGTTAATCCTAGCATGATAAAGAAGATTCAAAGAGAGTGAGATGCCAGCTCCTTTCATTCAGTCAGTAGCTTCAAACATTTCTGGACGTTTTTCAATGGCAAAAATCAATGAATATTGTAAATGCACAAACAGTAATATCTCCACATTGCACGGTGCAATTCTGAAATTTTTAGCTTTTTCCTGTTAATCCTAGCATGATAAAGAAGATTCAAAGAGAGTGAGATGCCAGCTCCTTTCATTCAGTCAGTAGCTTCAAACATTTCTGGTATATGAAAACACATGTTTTTCAATGGCAAAAATCAATGAATATTGTAAATGCACAAACAGTAATATCTCCACATTGCACGGTGCAATTCTGAAATTTTTAGCTTTTTCCTGTTAATCCTAGCATGATAAAGAAGATTCAAAGAGAGTGAGATGCCAGCTCCTTTCATTCAGTCAGTAGCTTCAAACATTTCTGGACGTTTTTCAATGGCAAAAATCAATGAATATTGTAAATGCACAAACAGTAATATCTCCACATTGCACGGTGCAATTCTGAAATTTTTAGCTTTTTCCTGTTAATCCTAGCATGATAAAGAAGATTCAAAGAGAGTGAGATGCCAGCTCCTTTCATTCAGTCAGTAGCTTCAAACATTTCTGGTATATGAAAAACATGTTTTTCAATGGCAAAAATCAATGAATATTGTAAATGCACAAACAGTAATATCTCCACATTGCACGGTGCAATTCTGAAATTTTTAGCTTTTTCCTGTTAATCCTAGCATGATAAAGAAGATTCAAAGAGAGTGAGATGCCAGCTCCTTTCATTCAGTCAGTAGCTTCAAACATTTCTGGTATATGAAAAACATGTTTTTCAATGGCAAAAATCAATGAATATTGTAAATGCACAAACAGTAATATCTCCACATTGCACGGTGCAATTCTGAAATTTTTAGCTTTTTCCTGTTAATCCTAGCATGATAAAGAAGATTCAAAGAGAGTGAGATGCCAGCTCCTTTCATTCAGTCAGTAGCTTCAAACATTTCTGGACGTTTTTCAATGGCAAAAATCAATGAATATTGTAAATGCACAAACAGTAATATCTCCACATTGCACGGTGCAATTCTGAAATTTTTAGCTTTTTCCTGTTAATCCTAGCATGATAAAGAAGATTCAAAGAGAGTGAGATGCCAGCTCCTTTCATTCAGTCAGTAGCTTCAAACATTTCTGGACGTTTTTCAATGGCAAAAATCAATGAATATTGTAAATGCACAAACAGTAATATCTCCACATTGCACGGTGCAATTCTGAAATTTTTAGCTTTTTCCTGTTAATCCTAGCATGATAAAGAAGATTCAAAGAGAGTGAGATGCCAGCTCCTTTCATTCAGTCAGTAGCTTCAAACATTTCTGGACGTTTTTCAATGGCAAAAATCAATGAATATTGTAAATGCACAAACAGTAATATCTCCACATTGCACGGTGCAATTCTGAAATTTTTAGCTTTTTCCTGTTAATCCTAGCATGATAAAGAAGATTCAAAGAGAGTGAGATGCCAGCTCCTTTCATTCAGTCAGTAGCTTCAAACATTTCTGGACCTTTTTCAATGGCAAAAATCAATGAATATTGTAAATGCACAAACAGTAATATCTCCACATTGCACGGTGCAATTCTGAAATTTTTAGCTTTTTCCTGTTAATCCTAGCATGATAAAGAAGATTCAAAGAGAGTGAGATGCCAGCTCCTTTCATTCAGTCAGTAGCTTCAAACATTTCTGGACGTTTTTCAATGGCAAAAATCAATGAATATTGTAAATGCACAAACAGTAATATCTCCACATTGCACGGTGCAATTCTGAAATTTTTAGCTTTTTCCTGTTAATCCTAGCATGATAAAGAAGATTCAAAGAGAGTGAGATGCCAGCTCCTTTCATTCAGTCAGTAGCTTCAAACATTTCTGGACGTTTTTCAATGGCAAAAATCAATGAATATTGTAAATGCACAAACAGTAATATCTCCACATTGCACGGTGCAATTCTGAAATTTTTAGCTTTTTCCTGTTAATCCTAGCATGATAAAGAAGATTCAAAGAGAGTGAGATGCCAGCTCCTTTCATTCAGTCAGTAGCTTCAAACATTTCTGGACGTTTTTCAATGGCAAAAATCAATGAATATTGTAAATGCACAAACAGTAATATCTCCACATTGCACGGTGCAATTCTGAAATTTTTAGCTTTTTCCTGTTAATCCTAGCATGATAAAGAAGATTCAAAGAGAGTGAGATGCCAGCTCCTTTCATTCAGTCAGTAGCTTCAAACATTTCTGGTATATGAAAAACATGTTTTTCAATGGCAAAAATCAATGAATATTGTAAATGCACAAACAGTAATATCTCCACATTGCACGGTGCAATTCTGAAATTTTTAGCTTTTTCCTGTTAATCCTAGCATGATAAAGAAGATTCAAAGAGAGTGAGATGCCAGCTCCTTTCATTCAGTCAGTAGCTTCAAACATTTCTGGACGTTTTTCAATGGCAAAAATCAATGAATATTGTAAATGCACAAACAGTAATATCTCCACATTGCACGGTGCAATTCTGAAATTTTTAGCTTTTTCCTGTTAATCCTAGCATGATAAAGAAGATTCAAAGAGAGTGAGATGCCAGCTCCTTTCATTCAGTCAGTAGCTTCAAACATTTCTGGACGTTTTTCAATGGCAAAAATCAATGAATATTGTAAATGCACAAACAGTAATATCTCCACATTGCACGGTGCAATTCTGAAATTTTTAGCTTTTTCCTGTTAATCCTAGCATGATAAAGAAGATTCAAAGAGAGTGAGATGCCAGCTCCTTTCATTCAGTCAGTAGCTTCAAACATTTCTGGTATATGAAAAACATGTTTTTCAATGGCAAAAATCAATGAATATTGTAAATGCACAAACAGTAATATCTCCACATTGCACGGTGCAATTCTGAAATTTTTAGCTTTTTCCTGTTAATCCTAGCATGATAAAGAAGATTCAAAGAGAGTGAGATGCCAGCTCCTTTCATTCAGTCAGTAGCTTCAAACATTTCTGGTATATGAAAAACATGTTTTTCAATGGCAAAAATCAATGAATATTGTAAATGCACAAACAGTAATATCTCCACATTGCACGGTGCAATTCTGAAATTTTTAGCTTTTTCCTGTTAATCCTAGCATGATAAAGAAGATTCAAAGAGAGTGAGATGCCAGCTCCTTTCATTCAGTCAGTAGCTTCAAACATTTCTGGTATATGAAAAACATGTTTTTCAATGGCAAAAATCAATGAATATTGTAAATGCACAAACAGTAATATCTCCACATTGCACGGTGCAATTCTGAAATTTTTAGCTTTTTCCTGTTAATCCTAGCATGATAAAGAAGATTCAAAGAGAGTGAGATGCCAGCTCCTTTCATTCAGTCAGTAGCTTCAAACATTTCTGGACGTTTTTCAATGGCAAAAATCAATGAATATTGTAAATGCACAAACAGTAATATCTCCACATTGCACGGTGCAATTCTGAAATTTTTAGCTTTTTCCTGTTAATCCTAGCATGATAAAGAAGATTCAAAGAGAGTGAGATGCCAGCTCCTTTCATTCAGTCAGTAGCTTCAAACATTTCTGGTATATGAAAAACATGTTTTTCAATGGCAAAAATCAATGAATATTGTAAATGCACAAACAGTAATATCTCCACATTGCACGGTGCAATTCTGAAATTTTTAGCTTTTTCCTGTTAATCCTAGCATGATAAAGAAGATTCAAAGAGAGTGAGATGCCAGCTCCTTTCATTCAGTCAGTAGCTTCAAACATTTCTGGACGTTTTTCAATGGCAAAAATCAATGAATATTGTAAATGCACAAACAGTAATATCTCCACATTGCACGGTGCAATTCTGAAATTTTTAGCTTTTTCCTGTTAATCCTAGCATGATAAAGAAGATTCAAAGAGAGTGAGATGCCAGCTCCTTTCATTCAGTCAGTAGCTTCAAACATTTCTGGTATATGAAAAACATGTTTTTCAATGGCAAAAATCAATGAATATTGTAAATGCACAAACAGTAATATCTCCACATTGCACGGTGCAATTCTGAAATTTTTAGCTTTTTCCTGTTAATCCTAGCATGATAAAGAAGATTCAAAGAGAGTGAGATGCCAGCTCCTTTCATTCAGTCAGTAGCTTCAAACATTTCTGGACGTTTTTCAATGGCAAAAATCAATGAATATTGTAAATGCACAAACAGTAATATCTCCACATTGCACGGTGCAATTCTGAAATTTTTAGCTTTTTCCTGTTAATCCTAGCATGATAAAGAAGATTCAAAGAGAGTGAGATGCCAGCTCCTTTCATTCAGTCAGTAGCTTCAAACATTTCTGGTATATGAAAAACATGTTTTTCAATGGCAAAAATCAATGAATATTGTAAATGCACAAACAGTAATATCTCCACATTGCACGGTGCAATTCTGAAATTTTTAGCTTTTTCCTGTTAATCCTAGCATGATAAAGAAGATTCAAAGAGAGTGAGATGCCAGCTCCTTTCATTCAGTCAGTAGCTTCAAACATTTCTTCTATATGAAAAACATGTTTTTCAATGGCAAAAATCAATGAATATTGTAAATGCACAAACAGTAATATCTCCACATTGCACGGTGCAATTCTGAAATTTTTAGCTTTTTCCTGTTAATCCTAGCATGATAAAGAAGATTCAAAGAGAGTGAGATGCCAGCTCCTTTCATTCAGTCAGTAGCTTCAAACATTTCTGGACGTTTTTCAATGGCAAAAATCAATGAATATTGTAAATGCACAAACAGTAATATCTCCACATTGCACGGTGCAATTCTGAAATTTTTAGCTTTTTCCTGTTAATCCTAGCATGATAAAGAAGATTCAAAGAGAGTGAGATGCCAGCTCCTTTCATTCAGTCAGTAGCTTCAAACATTTCTGGACGTTTTTCAATGGCAAAAATCAATGAATATTGTAAATGCACAAACAGTAATATCTCCACATTGCACGGTGCAATTCTGAAATTTTTAGCTTTTTCCTGTTAATCCTAGCATGATAAAGAAGATTCAAAGAGAGTGAGATGCCAGCTCCTTTCATTCAGTCAGTAGCTTCAAACATTTCTGGACGTTTTTCAATGGCAAAAATCAATGAATATTGTAAATGCACAAACAGTAATATCTCCACATTGCACGGTGCAATTCTGAAATTTTTAGCTTTTTCCTGTTAATCCTAGCATGATAAAGAAGATTCAAAGAGAGTGAGATGCCAGCTCCTTTCATTCAGTCAGTAGCTTCAAACATTTCTGGACCTTTTTCAATGGCAAAAATCAATGAATATTGTAAATGCACAAACAGTAATATCTCCACATTGCACGGTGCAATTCTGAAATTTTTAGCTTTTTCCTGTTAATCCTAGCATGATAAAGAAGATTCAAAGAGAGTGAGATGCCAGCTCCTTTCATTCAGTCAGTAGCTTCAAACATTTCTGGACGTTTTTCAATGGCAAAAATCAATGAATATTGTAAATGCACAAACAGTAATATCTCCACATTGCACGGTGCAATTCTGAAATTTTTAGCTTTTTCCTGTTAATCCTAGCATGATAAAGAAGATTCAAAGAGAGTGAGATGCCAGCTCCTTTCATTCAGTCAGTAGCTTCAAACATTTCTGGACGTTTTTCAATGGCAAAAATCAATGAATATTGTAAATGCACAAACAGTAATATCTCCACATTGCACGGTGCAATTCTGAAATTTTTAGCTTTTTCCTGTTAATCCTAGCATGATAAAGAAGATTCAAAGAGAGTGAGATGCCAGCTCCTTTCATTCAGTCAGTAGCTTCAAACATTTCTGGACGTTTTTCAATGGCAAAAATCAATGAATATTGTAAATGCACAAACAGTAATATCTCCACATTGCACGGTGCAATTCTGAAATTTTTAGCTTTTTCCTGTTAATCCTAGCATGATAAAGAAGATTCAAAGAGAGTGAGATGCCAGCTCCTTTCATTCAGTCAGTAGCTTCAAACATTTCTGGTATATGAAAAACATGTTTTTCAATGGCAAAAATCAATGAATATTGTAAATGCACAAACAGTAATATCTCCACATTGCACGGTGCAATTCTGAAATTTTTAGCTTTTTCCTGTTAATCCTAGCATGATAAAGAAGATTCAAAGAGAGTGAGATGCCAGCTCCTTTCATTCAGTCAGTAGCTTCAAACATTTCTGGACGTTTTTCAATGGCAAAAATCAATGAATATTGTAAATGCACAAACAGTAATATCTCCACATTGCACGGTGCAATTCTGAAATTTTTAGCTTTTTCCTGTTAATCCTAGCATGATAAAGAAGATTCAAAGAGAGTGAGATGCCAGCTCCTTTCATTCAGTCAGTAGCTTCAAACATTTCTGGTATATGAAAAACATGTTTTTCAATGGCAAAAATCAATGAATATTGCAAATGCACAAACAGTAATATCTCCACATTGCACGGTGCAATTCTGAAATTTTTAGCTTTTTCCTGTTAATCCTAGCATGATAAAGAAGATTCAAAGAGAGTGAGATGCCAGCTCCTTTCATTCAGTCAGTAGCTTCAAACATTTCTGGTATATGAAAAACATGTTTTTCAATGGCAAAAATCAATGAATATTGTAAATGCACAAACAGTAATATCTCCACATTGCACGGTGCAATTCTGAAATTTTTAGCTTTTTCCTGTTAATCCTAGCATGATAAAGAAGATTCAAAGAGAGTGAGATGCCAGCTCCTTTCATTCAGTCAGTAGCTTCAAACATTTCTGGACGTTTTTCAATGGCAAAAATCAATGAATATTGTAAATGCACAAACAGTAATATCTCCACATTGCACGGTGCAATTCTGAAATTTTTAGCTTTTTCCTGCTAATCCTAGCATGATAAAGAAGATTCAAAGAGAGTGAGATGCCAGCTCCTTTCATTCAGTCAGTAGCTTCAAACATTTCTGGACGTTTTTCAATGGCAAAAATCAATGAATATTGTAAATGCACAAACAGTAATATCTCCACATTGCACGGTGCAATTCTGAAATTTTTAGCTTTTTCCTGTTAATCCTAGCATGATAAAGAAGATTCAAAGAGAGTGAGATGCCAGCTCCTTTCATTCAGTCAGTAGCTTCAAACATTTCTGGACGTTTTTCAATGGCAAAAATCAATGAATATTGTAAATGCACAAACAGTAATATCTCCACATTGCACGGTGCAATTCTGAAATTTTTAGCTTTTTCCTGTTAATCCTAGCATGATAAAGAAGATTCAAAGAGAGTGAGATGCCAGCTCCTTTCATTCAGTCAGTAGCTTCAAACATTTCTGGTATATGAAAAACATGTTTTTCAATGGCAAAAATCAATGAATATTGTAAATGCACAAACAGTAATATCTCCACATTGCACGGTGCAATTCTGAAATTTTTTGCTTTTTCCTGCTAATCCTAGCATGATAAAGAAGATTCAAAGAGAGTGAGATGCCAGCTCCTTTCATTCAGTCAGTAGCTTCAAACATTTCTGGACGTTTTTCAATGGCAAAAATCAATGAATATTGTAAATGCACAAACAGTAATATCTCCACATTGCACGGTGCAATTCTGACATTTTTAGCTTTTTCCTGTTAATCCTAGCATGATAAAGAAGATTCAAAGAGAGTGAGATGCCAGCTCCTTTCATTCAGTCAGTAGCTTCAAACATTTCTGGACGTTTTTCAATGGCAAAAATCAATGAATATTGTAAATGCACAAACAGTAATATCTCCACATTGCACGGTGCAATTCTGAAATTTTTAGCTTTTTCCTGTTAATCCTAGCATGATAAAGAAGATTCAAAGAGAGTGAGATGCCAGCTCCTTTCATTCAGTCAGTAGCTTCAAACATTTCTGGTATATGAAAAACATGTTTTTCAATGGCAAAAATCAATGAATATTGTAAATGCACAAACAGTAATATCTCCACATTGCACGGTGCAATTCTGAAATTTTTAGCTTTTTCCTGTTAATCCTAGCATGATAAAGAAGATTCAAAGAGAGTGAGATGCCAGCTCCTTTCATTCAGTCAGTAGCTTCAAACATTTCTGGACGTTTTTCAATGGCAAAAATCAATGAATATTGTAAATGCACAAACAGTAATATCTCCACATTGCACGGTGCAATTCTGAAATTTTTTGCTTTTTCCTGTTAATCCTAGCATGATAAAGAAGATTCAAAGAGAGTGAGATGCCAGCTCCTTTCATTCAGTCAGTAGCTTCAAACATTTCTGGTATATGAAAAACATGTTTTTCAATGGCAAAAATCAATGAATATTGTAAATGCACAAACAGTAATATCTCCACATTGCACGGTGCAATTCTGAAATTTTTAGCTTTTTCCTGTTAATCCTAGCATGATAAAGAAGATTCAAAGAGAGTGAGATGCCAGCTCCTTTCATTCAGTCAGTAGCTTCAAACATTTCTGGTATATGAAAAACATGTTTTTCAATGGCAAAAATCAATGAATATTGTAAATGCACAAACAGTAATATCTCCACATTGCACGGTGCAATTCTGAAATTTTTAGCTTTTTCCTGTTAATCCTAGCATGATAAAGAAGATTCAAAGAGAGTGAGATGCCAGCTCCTTTCATTCAGTCAGTAGCTTCAAACATTTCTGGTATATGAAAAACATGTTTTTCAATGGCAAAAATCAATGAATATTGTAAATGCACAAACAGTAATATCTCCACATTGCACGGTGCAATTCTGAAATTTTTAGCTTTTTCCTGTTAATCCTAGCATGATAAAGAAGATTCAAAGAGAGTGAGATGCCAGCTCCTTTCATTCAGTCAGTAGCTTCAAACATTTCTGGTATATGAAAAACATGTTTTTCAATGGCAAAAATCAATGAATATTGTAAATGCACAAACAGTAATATCTCCACATTGCACGGTGCAATTCTGAAATTTTTAGCTTTTTCCTGTTAATCCTAGCATGATAAAGAAGATTCAAAGAGAGTGAGATGCCAGCTCCTTTCATTCAGTCAGTAGCTTCAAACATTTCTGGACGTTTTTCAATGGCAAAAATCAATGAATATTGTAAATGCACAAACAGTAATATCTCCACATTGCACGGTGCAATTCTGAAATTTTTAGCTTTTTCCTGCTAATCCTAGCATGATAAAGAAGATTCAAAGAGAGTGAGATGCCAGCTCCTTTCATTCAGTCAGTAGCTTCAAACATTTCTGGTATATGAAAAACATGTTTTTCAATGGCAAAAATCAATGAATATTGTAAATGCACAAACAGTAATATCTCCACATTGCACGGTGCAATTCTGAAATTTTCAGCTTTTTCCTGTTAATCCTAGCATGATAAAGAAGATTCAAAGAGAGTGAGATGCCAGCTCCTTTCATTCAGTCAGTAGCTTCAAACATTTCTGGACGTTTTTCAATGGCAAAAATCAATGAATATTGTAAATGCACAAACAGTAATATCTCCACATTGCACGGTGCAATTCTGAAATTTTTAGCTTTTTCCTGCTAATCCTAGCATGATAAAGAAGATTCAAAGAGAGTGAGATGCCAGCTCCTTTCATTCAGTCAGTAGCTTCAAACATTTCTGGTATATGAAAAACATGTTTTTCAATGGCAAAAATCAATGAATATTGTAAATGCACAAACAGTAATATCTCCACATTGCACGGTGCAATTCTGAAATTTTTAGCTTTTTCCTGTTAATCCTAGCATGATAAAGAAGATTCAAAGAGAGTGAGATGAAAGCTCCTTTCATTCAGTCAGTAGCTTCAAACATTTCTGGACGTTTTTCAATGGCAAAAATCAATGAATATTGTAAATGCACAAACAGTAATATCTCCACATTGCACGGTGCAATTCTGAAATTTTTAGCTTTTTCCTGTTAATCCTAGCATGATAAAGAAGATTCAAAGAGAGTGAGATGCCAGCTCCTTTCATTCAGTCAGTAGCTTCAAACATTTCTGGTATATGAAAAACATGTTTTTCAATGGCAAAAATCAATGAATATTGTAAATGCACAAACAGTAATATCTCCACATTGCACGGTGCAATTCTGAAATTTTTAGCTTTTTCCTGTTAATCCTAGCATGATAAAGAAGATTCAAAGAGAGTGAGATGCCAGCTCCTTTCATTCAGTCAGTAGCTTCAAACATTTCTGGTATATGAAAAACATGTTTTTCAATGGCAAAAATCAATGAATATTGTAAATGCACAAACAGTAATATCTCCACATTGCACGGTGCAATTCTGAAATTTTTAGCTTTTTCCTGTTAATCCTAGCATGATAAAGAAGATTCAAAGAGAGTGAGATGCCAGCTCCTTTCATTCAGTCAGTAGCTTCAAACATTTCTGGTATATGAAAAACATGTTTTTCAATGGCAAAAATCAATGAATATTGTAAATGCACAAACAGTAATATCTCCACATTGCACGGTGCAATTCTGAAATTTTTAGCTTTTTCCTGTTAATCCTAGCATGATAAAGAAGATTCAAAGAGAGTGAGATGCCAGCTCCTTTCATTCAGTCAGTAGCTTCAAACATTTCTGGACGTTTTTCAATGGCAAAAATCAATGAATATTGTAAATGCACAAACAGTAATATCTCCACATTGCACGGTGCAATTCTGAAATTTTTTGCTTTTTCCTGTTAATCCTAGCATGATAAAGAAGATTCAAAGAGAGTGAGATGCCAGCTCCTTTCATTCAGTCAGTAGCTTCAAACATTTCTGGTATATGAAAAACATGTTTTTCAATGGCAAAAATCAATGAATATTGTAAATGCACAAACAGTAATATCTCCACATTGCACGGTGCAATTCTGAAATTTTTAGCTTTTTCCTGTTAATCCTAGCATGATAAAGAAGATTCAAAGAGAGTGAGATGCCAGCTCCTTTCATTCAGTCAGTAGCTTCAAACATTTCTGGACGTTTTTCAATGGCAAAAATCAATGAATATTGTAAATGCACAAAGAGTAATATCTCCACATTGCACGGTGCAATTCTGAAATTTTTAGCTTTTTCCTGTTAATCCTAGCATGATAAAGAAGATTCAAAGAGAGTGAGATGCCAGCTCCTTTCATTCAGTCAGTAGCTTCAAACATTTCTGGACGTTTTTCAATGGCAAAAATCAATGAATATTGTAAATGCACAAACAGTAATATCTCCACATTGCACGGTGCAATTCTGAAATTTTTAGCTTTTTCCTGCTAATCCTAGCATGATAAAGAAGATTCAAAGAGAGTGAGATGCCAGCTCCTTTCATTCAGTCAGTAGCTTCAAACATTTCTGGTATATGAAAAACATGTTTTTCAATGGCAAAAATCAATGAATATTGTAAATGCACAAACAGTAATATCTCCACATTGCACGGTGCAATTCTGAAATTTTTAGCTTTTTCCTGTTAATCCTAGCATGATAAAGAAGATTCAAAGAGAGTGAGATGCCAGCTCCTTTCATTCAGTCAGTAGCTTCAAACATTTCTGGACGTTTTTCAATGGCAAAAATCAATGAATATTGTAAATGCACAAACAGTAATATCTCCACATTGCACGGTGCAATTCTGAAATTTTTAGCTTTTTCCTGTTAATCCTAGCATGATAAAGAAGATTCAAAGAGAGTGAGATGCCAGCTCCTTTCATTCAGTCAGTAGCTTCAAACATTTCTGGTATATGAAAAACATGTTTTTCAATGGCAAAAATCAATGAATATTGTAAATGCACAAACAGTAATATCTCCACATTGCACGGTGCAATTCTGAAATTTTTTGCTTTTTCCTGTTAATCCTAGCATGATAAAGAAGATTCAAAGAGAGTGAGATGCCAGCTCCTTTCATTCAGTCAGTAGCTTCAAACATTTCTGGACGTTTTTCAATGGCAAAAATCAATGAATATTGTAAATGCACAAACAGTAATATCTCCACATTGCACGGTGCAATTCTGAAATTTTTAGCTTTTTCCTGTTAATCCTAGCATGATAAAGAAGATTCAAAGAGAGTGAGATGCCAGCTCCTTTCATTCAGTCAGTAGCTTCAAACATTTCTGGTATATGAAAAACATGTTTTTCAATGGCAAAAATCAATGAATATTGTAAATGCACAAACAGTAATATCTCCACATTGCACGGTGCAATTCTGAAATTTTTAGCTTTTTCCTGCTAATCCTAGCATGATAAAGAAGATTCAAAGAGAGTGAGATGCCAGCTCCTTTCATTCAGTCAGTAGCTTCAAACATTTCTGGACGTTTTTCAATGGCAAAAATCAATGAATATTGTAAATGCACAAACAGTAATATCTCCACATTGCACGGTGCAATTCTGAAATTTTTTGCTTTTTCCTGTTAATCCTAGCATGATAAAGAAGATTCAAAGAGAGTGAGATGCCAGCTCCTTTCATTCAGTCAGTAGCTTCAAACATTTCTGGACGTTTTTCAATGGCAAAAATCAATGAATATTGTAAATGCACAAACAGTAATATCTCCACATTGCACGGTGCAATTCTGAAATTTTTAGCTTTTTCCTGTTAATCCTAGCATGATAAAGAAGATTCAAAGAGAGTGAGATGCCAGCTCCTTTCATTCAGTCAGTAGCTTCAAACATTTCTGGTATATGAAAAACATGTTTTTCAATGGCAAAAATCAATGAATATTGTAAATGCACAAACAGTAATATCTCCACATTGCACGGTGCAATTCTGAAATTTTTAGCTTTTTCCTGTTAATCCTAGCATGATAAAGAAGATTCAAAGAGAGTGAGATGCCAGCTCCTTTCATTCAGTCAGTAGCTTCAAACATTTCTGGACGTTTTTCAATGGCAAAAATCAATGAATATTGTAAATGCACAAACAGTAATATCTCCACATTGCACGGTGCAATTCTGAAATTTTTAGCTTTTTCCTGCTAATCCTAGCATGATAAAGAAGATTCAAAGAGAGTGAGATGCCAGCTCCTTTCATTCAGTCAGTAGCTTCAAACATTTCTGGTATATGAAAAACATGTTTTTCAATGGCAAAAATCAATGAATATTGTAAATGCACAAACAGTAATATCTCCACATTGCACGGTGCAATTCTGAAATTTTTAGCTTTTTCCTGTTAATCCTAGCATGATAAAGAAGATTCAAAGAGAGTGAGATGCCAGCTCCTTTCATTCAGTCAGTAGCTTCAAACATTTCTGGACGTTTTTCAATGGCAAAAATCAATGAATATTGTAAATGCACAAACAGTAATATCTCCACATTGCACGGTGCAATTCTGAAATTTTTAGCTTTTTCCTGCTAATCCTAGCATGATAAAGAAGATTCAAAGAGAGTGAGATGCCAGCTCCTTTCATTCAGTCAGTAGCTTCAAACATTTCTGGTATATGAAAAACATGTTTTTCAATGGCAAAAATCAATGAATATTGTAAATGCACAAACAGTAATATCTCCACATTGCACGGTGCAATTCTGAAATTTTTAGCTTTTTCCTGTTAATCCTAGCATGATAAAGAAGATTCAAAGAGAGTGAGATGCCAGCTCCTTTCATTCAGTCAGTAGCTTCAAACATTTCTGGACGTTTTTCAATGGCAAAAATCAATGAATATTGTAAATGCACAAACAGTAATATCTCCACATTGCACGGTGCAATTCTGAAATTTTTAGCTTTTTCCTGTTAATCCTAGCATGATAAAGAAGATTCAAAGAGAGTGAGATGCCAGCTCCTTTCATTCAGTCAGTAGCTTCAAACATTTCTGGTATATGAAAAACATGTTTTTCAATGGCAAAAATCAATGAATATTGTAAATGCACAAACAGTAATATCTCCACATTGCACGGTGCAATTCTGAAATTTTTAGCTTTTTCCTGTTAATCCTAGCATGATAAAGAAGATTCAAAGAGAGTGAGATGCCAGCTCCTTTCATTCAGTCAGTAGCTTCAAACATTTCTGGACGTTTTTCAATGGCAAAAATCAATGAATATTGTAAATGCACAAACAGTAATATCTCCACATTGCACGGTGCAATTCTGAAATTTTTAGCTTTTTCCTGTTAATCCTAGCATGATAAAGAAGATTCAAAGAGAGTGAGATGCCAGCTCCTTTCATTCAGTCAGTAGCTTCAAACATTTCTGGACGTTTTTCAATGGCAAAAATCAATGAATATTGTAAATGCACAAACAGTAATATCTCCACATTGCACGGTGCAATTCTGAAATTTTTAGCTTTTTCCTGTTAATCCTAGCATGATAAAGAAGATTCAAAGAGAGTGAGATGCCAGCTCCTTTCATTCAGTCAGTAGCTTCAAACATTTCTGGTATATGAAAAACATGTTTTTCAATGGCAAAAATCAATGAATATTGTAAATGCACAAACAGTAATATCTCCACATTGCACGGTGCAATTCTGAAATTTTTAGCTTTTTCCTGTTAATCCTAGCATGATAAAGAAGATTCAAAGAGAGTGAGATGCCAGCTCCTTTCATTCAGTCAGTAGCTTCAAACATTTCTGGACGTTTTTCAATGGCAAAAATCAATGAATATTGTAAATGCACAAACAGTAATATCTCCACATTGCACGGTGCAATTCTGAAATTTTTAGCTTTTTCCTGCTAATCCTAGCATGATAAAGAAGATTCAAAGAGAGTGAGATGCCAGCTCCTTTCATTCAGTCAGTAGCTTCAAACATTTCTGGTATATGAAAAACATGTTTTTCAATGGAAAAAATCAATGAATATTGTAAATGCACAAACAGTAATATCTCCACATTGCACGGTGCAATTCTGAAATTTTTAGCTTTTTCCTGTTAATCCTAGCATGATAAAGAAGATTCAAAGAGAGTGAGATGCCAGCTCCTTTCATTCAGTCAGTAGCTTCAAACATTTCTGGTATATGAAAAACATGTTTTTCAATGGCAAAAATCAATGAATATTGTAAATGCACAAACAGTAATATCTCCACATTGCACGGTGCAATTCTGAAATTTTTAGCTTTTTCCTGTTAATCCTAGCATGATAAAGAAGATTCAAAGAGAGTGAGATGCCAGCTCCTTTCATTCAGTCAGTAGCTTCAAACATTTCTGGTATATGAAAAACATGTTTTTCAATGGCAAAAATCAATGAATATTGTAAATGCACAATCAGTAATATCTCCACATTGCACGGTGCAATTCTGAAATTTTTAGCTTTTTCCTGTTAATCCTAGCATGATAAAGAAGATTCAAAGAGAGTGAGATGCCAGCTCCTTTCATTCAGTCAGTAGCTTCAAACATTTCTGGACGTTTTTCAATGGCAAAAATCAATGAATATTGTAAATGCACAAACAGTAATATCTCCACATTGCATGGTGCAATTCTGAAATTTTTAGCTTTTTCCTGTTGATCCTAGCATGATAAAGAAGATTCAAAGAGAGTGAGATGCCAGCTCCTTTCATTCAGTCAGTAGCTTCAAACATTTCTGGTATATGAAAAACATGTTTTTCAATGGCAAAAATCAATGAATATTGTAAATGCACAAACAGTAATATCTCCACATTGCACGGTGCAATTCTGAAATTTTTTGCTTTTTCCTGTTAATCCTAGCATGATAAAAAAGATTCAAAGAGAGTGAGATGCCAGCTCCTTTCATTCAGTCAGTAGCTTCAAACATTTCTGGACGTTTTTCAATGGCAAAAATCAATGAATATTGTAAATGCACAAACAGTAATATCTCCACATTGCACGGTGCAATTCTGAAATTTTTAGCTTTTTCCTGTTAATCCTAGCATGATAAAGAAGATTCAAAGAGAGTGAGATGCCAGCTCCTTTCATTCAGTCAGTAGCTTCAAACATTTCTGGTATATGAAAAACATGTTTTTCAATGGCAAAAATCAATGAATATTGTAAATGCACAAACAGTAATATCTCCACATTGCACGGTGCAATTCTGAAATTTTTAGCTTTTTCCTGTTAATCCTAGCATGATAAAGAAGATTCAAAGAGAGTGAGATGCCAGCTCCTTTCATTCAGTCAGTAGCTTCAAACATTTCTGGTATATGAAAAACATGTTTTTCAATGGCAAAAATCAATGAATATTGTAAATGCACAAACAGTAATATCTCCACATTGCACGGTGCAATTCTGAAATTTTTAGCTTTTTCCTGTTAATCCTAGCATGATAAAGAAGATTCAAAGAGAGTGAGATGCCAGCTCCTTTCATTCAGTCAGTAGCTTCAAACATTTCTGGTATATGAAAAACATGTTTTTCAATGGCAAAAATCAATGAATATTGTAAATGCACAAACAGTAATATCTCCACATTGCACGGTGCAATTCTGAAATTTTTAGCTTTTTCCTGTTAATCCTAGCATGATAAAGAAGATTCAAAGAGAGTGAGATGCCAGCTCCTTTCATTCAGTCAGTAGCTTCAAACATTTCTGGACGTTTTTCAATGGCAAAAATCAATGAATATTGTAAATGCACAAACAGTAATATCTCCACATTGCACGGTGCAATTCTGAAATTTTTAGCTTTTTCCTGTTAATCCTAGCATGATAAAGAAGATTCAAAGAGAGTGAGATGCCAGCTCCTTTCATTCAGTCAGTAGCTTCAAACATTTCTGGTATATGAAAAACATGTTTTTCAATGGCAAAAATCAATGAATATTGTAAATGCACAAACAGTAATATCTCCACATTGCACGGTGCAATTCTGAAATTTTTAGCTTTTTCCTGTTAATCCTAGCATGATAAAGAAGATTCAAAGAGAGTGAGATGCCAGCTCCTTTCATTCAGTCAGTAGCTTCAAACATTTCTGGACGTTTTTCAATGGCAAAAATCAATGAATATTGTAAATGCACAAACAGTAATATCTCCACATTGCACAGTGCAATTCTGAAATTTTTAGCTTTTTCCTGTTAATCCTAGCATGATAAAGAAGATTCAAAGAGAGTGAGATGCCAGCTCCTTTCATTCAGTCAGTAGCTTCAAACATTTCTGGTATATGAAAAACATGTTTTTCAATGGCAAAAATCAATGAATATTGTAAATGCACAAACAGTAATATCTCCACATTGCACGGTGCAATTCTGAAATTTTTAGCTTTTTCCTGTTAATCCTAGCATGATAAAGAAGATTCAAAGAGAGTGAGATGCCAGCTCCTTTCATTCAGTCAGTAGCTTCAAACATTTCTGGTATATGAAAAACATGTTTTTCAATGGCAAAAATCAATGAATATTGTAAATGCACAAACAGTAATATCTCCACATTGCACGGTGCAATTCTGAAATTTTTAGCTTTTTCCTGTTAATCCTAGCATGATAAAGAAGATTCAAAGAGAGTGAGATGCCAGCTCCTTTCATTCAGTCAGTAGCTTCAAACATTTCTGGACGTTTTTCAATGGCAAAAATCAATGAATATTGTAAATGCACAAACAGTAATATCTCCACATTGCACGGTGCAATTCTGAAATTTTTAGCTTTTTCCTGTTAATCCTAGCATGATAAAGAAGATTCAAAGAGAGTGAGATGCCAGCTCCTTTCATTCAGTCAGTAGCTTCAAACATTTCTGGTATATGAAAAACATGTTTTTCAATGGCAAAAATCAATGAATATTGTAAATGCACAAACAGTAATATCTCCACATTGCACGGTGCAATTCTGAAATTTTTAGCTTTTTCCTGCTAATCCTAGCATGATAAAGAAGATTCAAAGAGAGTGAGATGCCAGCTCCTTTCATTCAGTCAGTAGCTTCAAACATTTCTGGACGTTTTTCAATGGCAAAAATCAATGAATATTGTAAATGCACAAACAGTAATATCTCCACATTGCACGGTGCAATTCTGAAATTTTTAGCTTTTTCCTGCTAATCCTAGCATGATAAAGAAGATTCAAAGAGAGTGAGATGCCAGCTCCTTTCATTCAGTCAGTAGCTTCAAACATTTCTGGTATATGAAAAACATGTTTTTCAATGGCAAAAATCAATGAATATTGTAAATGCACAAACAGTAATATCTCCACATTGCACGGTGCAATTCTGAAATTTTTAGCTTTTTCCTGCTAATCCTAGCATGATAAAGAAGATTCAAAGAGAGTGAGATGCCAGCTCCTTTCATTCAGTCAGTAGCTTCAAACATTTCTGGACGTTTTTCAATGGCAAAAATCAATGAATATTGTAAATGCACAAACAGTAATATCTCCACATTGCACGGTGCAATTCTGAAATTTTTAGCTTTTTCCTGTTAATCCTAGCATGATAAAGAAGATTCAAAGAGAGTGAGATGCCAGCTCCTTTCATTCAGTCAGTAGCTTCAAACATTTCTGGTATATGAAAAACATGTTTTTCAATGGCAAAAATCAATGAATATTGTAAATGCACAAACAGTAATATCTCCACATTGCACGGTGCAATTCTGAAATTCTTAGCTTTTTCCTGTTAATCCTAGCATGAAAAAGAAGATTCAAAGAGAGTGAGATGCCAGCTCCTTTCATTCAGTCAGTAGCTTCAAACATTTCTGGTATATGAAAAACATGTTTTTCAATGGCAAAAATCAATGAATATTGTAAATGCACAAACAGTAATATCTCCACATTGCACGGTGCAATTCTGAAATTTTTAGCTTTTTCCTGTTAATCCTAGCATGATAAAGAAGATTCAAAGAGAGTGAGATGCCAGCTCCTTTCATTCAGTCAGTAGCTTCAAACATTTCTGGTATATGAAAAACATGTTTTTCAATGGCAAAAATCAATGAATATTGTAAATGCACAAACAGTAATATCTCCACATTGCACGGTGCAATTCTGAAATTTTTAGCTTTTTCCTGTTAATCCTAGCATGATAAAGAAGATTCAAAGAGAGTGAGATGCCAGCTCCTTTCATTCAGTCAGTAGCTTCAAACATTTCTGGTATATGAAAAACATGTTTTTCAATGGCAAAAATCAATGAATATTGTAAATGCACAAACAGTAATATCTCCACATTGCACGGTGCAATTCTGAAATTTTTTGCTTTTTCCTGTTAATCCTAGCATGATAAAGAAGATTCAAAGAGAGTGAGATGCCAGCTCCTTTCATTCAGTCAGTAGCTTCAAACATTTCTGGTATATGAAAAACATGTTTTTCAATGGCAAAAATCAATGAATATTGTAAATGCACAAACAGTAATATCTCCACATTGCACGGTGCAATTCTGAAATTTTTAGCTTTTTCCTGTTAATCCTAGCATGATAAAGAAGATTCAAAGAGAGTGAGATGCCAGCTCCTTTCATTCAGTCAGTAGCTTCAAACATTTCTGGACGTTTTTCAATGGCAAAAATCAATGAATATTGTAAATGCACAAACAGTAATATCTCCACATTGCACGGTGCAATTCTGAAATTTTTAGCTTTTTCCTGTTAATCCTAGCATGATAAAGAAGATTCAAAGAGAGTGAGATGCCAGCTCCTTTCATTCAGTCAGTAGCTTCAAACATTTCTGGACGTTTTTCAATGGCAAAAATCAATGAATATTGTAAATGCACAAACAGTAATATCTCCACATTGCACGGTGCAATTCTGAAATTTTTAGCTTTTTCCTGTTAATCCTAGCATGATAAAGAAGATTCAAAGAGAGTGAGATGCCAGCTCCTTTCATTCAGTCAGTAGCTTCAAACATTTCTGGACGTTTTTCAATGGCAAAAATCAATGAATATTGTAAATGCACAAACAGTAATATCTCCACATTGCACGGTGCAATTCTGAAATTTTTAGCTTTTTCCTGTTAATCCTAGCATGATAAAGAAGATTCAAAGAGAGTGAGATGCCAGCTCCTTTCATTCAGTCAGTAGCTTCAAACATTTCTGGTATATGAAAAACATGTTTTTCAATGGCAAAAATCAATGAATATTGTAAATGCACAAACAGTAATATCTCCACATTGCACGGTGCAATTCTGAAATTTTTAGCTTTTTCCTGTTAATCCTAGCATGATAAAGAAGATTCAAAGAGAGTGAGATGCCAGCTCCTTTCATTCAGTCAGTAGCTTCAAACATTTCTGGTATATGAAAAACATGTTTTTCAATGGCAAAAATCAATGAATATTGTAAATGCACAAACAGTAATATCTCCACATTGCACGGTGCAATTCTGAAATTTTTAGCTTTTTCCTGTTAATCCTAGCATGATAAAGAAGATTCAAAGAGAGTGAGATGCCAGCTCCTTTCATTCAGTCAGTAGCTTCAAACATTTCTGGTATATGAAAAACATGTTTTTCAATGGCAAAAATCAATGAATATTGTAAATGCACAAACAGTAATATCTCCACATTGCACGGTGCAATTCTGAAATTTTTAGCTTTTTCCTGTTAATCCTAGCATGATAAAGAAGATTCAAAGAGAGTGAGATGCCAGCTCCTTTCATTCAGTCAGTAGCTTCAAACATTTCTGGTATATGAAAAACATGTTTTTCAATGGCAAAAATCAATGAATATTGTAAATGCACAAACAGTAATATCTCCACATTGCACGGTGCAATTCTGAAATTTTTAGCTTTTTCCTGTTAATCCTAGCATGATAAAGAAGATTCAAAGAGAGTGAGATGCCAGCTCCTTTCATTCAGTCAGTAGCTTCAAACATTTCTGGACGTTTTTCAATGGCAAAAATCAATGAATATTGTAAATGCACAAACAGTAATATCTCCACATTGCATGGTGCAATTCTGAAATTTTTAGCTTTTTCCTGTTAATCCTAGCATGATAAAGAAGATTCAAAGAGAGTGAGATGCCAGCTCCTTTCATTCAGTCAGTAGCTTCAAACATTTCTGGTATATGAAAAACATGTTTTTCAATGGCAAAAATCAATGAATATTGTAAATGCACAAACAGTAATATCTCCACATTGCACGGTGCAATTCTGAAATTTTTAGCTTTTTCCTGTTAATCCTAGCATGATAAAGAAGATTCAAAGAGAGTGAGATGCCAGCTCCTTTCATTCAGTCAGTAGCTTCAAACATTTCTGGTATATGAAAAACATGTTTTTCAATGGCAAAAATCAATGAATATTGTAAATGCACAAACAGTAATATCTCCACATTGCACGGTGCAATTCTGAAATTTTTAGCTTTTTCCTGTTAATCCTAGCATGATAAAGAAGATTCAAAGAGAGTGAGATGCCAGCTCCTTTCATTCAGTCAGTAGCTTCAAACATTTCTGGTATATGAAAAACATGTTTTTCAATGGCAAAAATCAATGAATATTGTAAATGCACAAACAGTAATATCTCCACATTGCACGGTGCAATTCTGAAATTTTTAGCTTTTTCCTGTTAATCCTAGCATGATAAAGAAGATTCAAAGAGAGTGAGATGCCAGCTCCTTTCATTCAGTCAGTAGCTTCAAACATTTCTGGACGTTTTTCAATGGCAAAAATCAATGAATATTGTAAATGCACAAACAGTAATATCTCCACATTGCACGGTGCAATTCTGAAATTTTTAGCTTTTTCCTGTTAATCCTAGCATGATAAAGAAGATTCAAAGAGAGTGAGATGCCAGCTCCTTTCATTCAGTCAGTAGCTTCAAACATTTCTGGTATATGAAAAACATGTTTTTCAATGGCAAAAATCAATGAATATTGTAAATGCACAAACAGTAATATCTCCACATTGCACGGTGCAATTCTGAAATTTTTTGCTTTTTCCTGCTAATCCTAGCATGATAAAGAAGATTCAAAGAGAGTGAGATGCCAGCTCCTTTCATTCAGTCAGTAGCTTCAAACATTTCTGGACGTTTTTCAATGGCAAAAATCAATGAATATTGTAAATGCACAAACAGTAATATCTCCACATTGCACGGTGCAATTCTGAAATTTTTAGCTTTTTCCTGTTAATCCTAGCATGATAAAGAAGATTCAAAGAGAGTGAGATGCCAGCTCCTTTCATTCAGTCAGTAGCTTCAAACATTTCTGGACGTTTTTCAATGGCAAAAATCAATGAATATTGTAAATGCACAAACAGTAATATCTCCACATTGCACGGTGCAATTCTGAAATTTTTAGCTTTTTCCTGTTAATCCTAGCATGATAAAGAAGATTCAAAGAGAGTGAGATGCCAGCTCCTTTCATTCAGTCAGTAGCTTCAAACATTTCTGGACGTTTTTCAATTTCAAAAATCAATGAATATTGTAAATGCACAAACAGTAATATCTCCACATTGCACGGTGCAATTCTGAAATTTTTAGCTTTTTCCTGTTAATCCTAGCATGATAAAGAAGATTCAAAGAGAGTGAGATGCCAGCTCCTTTCATTCAGTCAGTAGCTTCAAACATTTCTGGACGTTTTTCAATGGCAAAAATCAATGAATATTGTAAATGCACAAACAGTAATATCTCCACATTGCACGGTGCAATTCTGAAATTTTTAGCTTTTTCCTGTTAATCCTAGCATGATAAAGAAGATTCAAAGAGAGTGAGATGCCAGCTCCTTTCATTCAGTCAGTAGCTTCAAACATTTCTGGACGTTTTTCAATGGCAAAAATCAATGAATATTGTAAATGCACAAACAGTAATATCTCCACATTGCACGGTGCAATTCTGAAATTTTTAGCTTTTTCCTGTTAATCCTAGCATGATAAAGAAGATTCAAAGAGAGTGAGATGCCAGCTCCTTTCATTCAGTCAGTAGCTTCAAACATTTCTGGACATTTTTCAATGGCAAAAATCAATGAATATTGTAAATGCACAAACAGTAATATCTCCACATTGCACGGTGCAATTCTGAAATTTTTAGCTTTTTCCTGTTAATCCTAGCATGATAAAGATTCAAAGAGAGTGAGATGCCAGCTCCTTTCATTCAGTCAGTAGCTTCAAACATTTCTGGTATATGAAAAACATGTTTTTCAATGGCAAAAATCAATGAATATTGTAAATGCACAAACAGTAATATCTCCACATTGCACGGTGCAATTCTGAAATTTTTAGCTTTTTCCTGTTAATCCTAGCATGATAAAGAAGATTCAAAGAGAGTGAGATGCCAGCTCCTTTCATTCAGTCAGTAGCTTCAAACATTTCTGGACGTTTTTCAATGGCAAAAATCAATGAATATTGTAAATGCACAAACAGTAATATCTCCACATTGCACGGTGCAATTCTGAAATTTTTAGCTTTTTCCTGTTAATCCTAGCATGATAAAGAAGATTCAAAGAGAGTGAGATGCCAGCTCCTTTCATTCAGTCAGTAGCTTCAAACATTTCTGGTATATGAAAAACATGTTTTTCAATGGCAAAAATCAATGAATATTGTAAATGCACAAACAGTAATATCTCCACATTGCACGGTGCAATTCTGAAATTTTTAGCTTTTTCCTGTTAATCCTAGCATGATAAAGAAGATTCAAAGAGAGTGAGATGCCAGCTCCTTTCATTCAGTCAGTAGCTTCAAACATTTCTGGACGTTTTTCAATGGCAAAAATCAATGAATATTGTAAATGCACAAACAGTAATATCTCCACATTGCACGGTGCAATTCTGAAATTTTTAGCTTTTTCCTGTTAATCCTAGCATGATAAAGAAGATTCAAAGAGAGTGAGATGCCAGCTCCTTTCATTCAGTCAGTAGTTTCAAACATTTCTGGACGTTTTTCAATGGCAAAAATCAATGAATATTGTAAATGCACAAACAGTAATATCTCCACATTGCACGGTGCAATTCTGAAATTTTTAGCTTTTTCCTGTTAATCCTAGCATGATAAAGAAGATTCAAAGAGAGTGAGATGCCAGCTCCTTTCATTCAGTCAGTAGCTTCAAACATTTCTGGACGTTTTTCAATGGCAAAAATCAATGAATATTGTAAATGCACAAACAGTAATATCTCCACATTGCACGGTGCAATTCTGAAATTTTTAGCTTTTTCCTGTTAATCCTAGCATGATAAAGAAGATTCAAAGAGAGTGAGATGCCAGCTCCTTTCATTCAGTCAGTAGCTTCAAACATTTCTGGACGTTTTTCAATGGCAAAAATCAATGAATATTGTAAATGCACAAACAGTAATATCTCCACATTGCACGGTGCAATTCTGAAATTTTTAGCTTTTTCCTGTTAATCCTAGCATGATAAAGAAGATTCAAAGAGAGTGAGATGCCAGCTCCTTTCATTCAGTCAGTAGCTTCAAACATTTCTGGACGTTTTTCAATGGCAAAAATCAATGAATATTGTAAATGCACAAACAGTAATATCTCCACATTGCACGGTGCAATTCTGAAATTTTTAGCTTTTTCCTGTTAATCCTAGCATGATAAAGAAGATTCAAAGAGAGTGAGATGCCAGCTCCTTTCATTCAGTCAGTAGCTTCAAACATTTCTGGACATTTTTCAATGGCAAAAATCAATGAATATTGTAAATGCACAAACAGTAATATCTCCACATTGCACGGTGCAATTCTGAAATTTTTAGCTTTTTCCTGTTAATCCTAGCATGATAAAGAAGATTCAAAGAGAGTGAGATGCCAGCTCCTTTCATTCAGTCAGTAGCTTCAAACATTTCTGGTATATGAAAAACATGTTTTTCAATGGCAAAAATCAATGAATATTGTAAATGCACAAACAGTAATATCTCCACATTGCACGGTGCAATTCTGAAATTTTTAGCTTTTTCCTGTTAATCCTAGCATGATAAAGAAGATTCAAAGAGAGTGAGATGCCAGCTCCTTTCATTCAGTCAGTAGCTTCAAACATTTCTGGACGTTTTTCAATGGCAAAAATCAATGAATATTGTAAATGCACAAACAGTAATATCTCCACATTGCACGGTGCAATTCTGAAATTTTTAGCTTTTTCCTGTTAATCCTAGCATGATAAAGAAGATTCAAAGAGAGTGAGATGCCAGCTCCTTTCATTCAGTCAGTAGCTTCAAACATTTCTGGTATATGAAAAACATGTTTTTCAATGGCAAAAATCAATGAATATTGTAAATGCACAAACAGTAATATCTCCACATTGCACGGTGCAATTCTGAAATTTTTAGCTTTTTCCTGTTAATCCTAGCATGATAAAGAAGTTTCAAAGAGAGTGAGATGCCAGCTCCTTTCATTCAGTCAGTAGCTTCAAACATTTCTGGACGTTTTTCAATGGCAAAAATCAATGAATATTGTAAATGCACAAACAGTAATATCTCCACATTGCACGGTGCAATTCTGAAATTTTTAGCTTTTTCCTGTTAATCCTAGCATGATAAAGAAGATTCAAAGAGAGTGAGATGCCAGCTCCTTTCATTCAGTCAGTAGTTTCAAACATTTCTGGACGTTTTTCAATGGCAAAAATCAATGAATATTGTAAATGCACAAACAGTAATATCTCCACATTGCACGGTGCAATTCTGAAATTTTTAGCTTTTTCCTGTTAATCCTAGCATGATAAAGAAGATTCAAAGAGAGTGAGATGCCAGCTCCTTTCATTCAGTCAGTAGCTTCAAACATTTCTGGACGTTTTTCAATGGCAAAAATCAATGAATATTGTAAATGCACAAACAGTAATATCTCCACATTGCACGGTGCAATTCTGAAATTTTTAGCTTTTTCCTGTTAATCCTAGCATGATAAAGAAGATTCAAAGAGAGTGAGATGCCAGCTCCTTTCATTCAGTCAGTAGCTTCAAACATTTCTGGACGTTTTTCAATGGCAAAAATCAATGAATATTGTAAATGCACAAACAGTAATATCTCCACATTGCACGGTGCAATTCTGAAATTTTTAGCTTTTTCCTGTTAATCCTAGCATGATAAAGAAGATTCAAAGAGAGTGAGATGCCAGCTCCTTTCATTCAGTCAGTAGCTTCAAACATTTCTGGACGTTTTTCAATGGCAAAAATCAATGAATATTGTAAATGCACAAACAGTAATATCTCCACATTGCACGGTGCAATTCTGAAATTTTTAGCTTTTTCCTGTTAATCCTAGCATGATAAAGAAGATTCAAAGAGAGTGAGATGCCAGCTCCTTTCATTCAGTCAGTAGCTTCAAACATTTCTGGACGTTTTTCAATGGCAAAAATCAATGAATATTGTAAATGCACAAACAGTAATATCTCCACATTGCACGGTGCAATTCTGAAATTTTTAGCTTTTTCCTGTTAATCCTAGCATGATAAAGAAGATTCAAAGAGAGTGAGATGCCAGCTCCTTTCATTCAGTCAGTAGCTTCAAACATTTCTGGTATATGAAAAACATGTTTTTCAATGGCAAAAATCAATGAATATTGTAAATGCACAAACAGTAATATCTCCACATTGCACGGTGCAATTCTGAAATTTTTAGCTTTTTCCTGTTAATCCTAGCATGATAAAGAAGATTCAAAGAGAGTGAGATGCCAGCTCCTTTCATTCAGTCAGTAGCTTCAAACATTTCTGGTATATGAAAAACATGTTTTTCAATGGCAAAAATCAATGAATATTGTAAATGCACAAACAGTAATATCTCCACATTGCACGGTGCAATTCTGAAATTTTTTGCTTTTTCCTGCTAATCCTAGCATGATAAAGAAGATTCAAAGAGAGTGAGATGCCAGCTCCTTTCATTCAGTCAGTAGCTTCAAACATTTCTGGACGTTTTTCAATGGCAAAAATCAATGAATATTGTAAATGCACAAACAGTAATATCTCCACATTGCACGGTGCAATTCTGAAATTTTTAGCTTTTTCCTGTTAATCCTAGCATGATAAAGAAGATTCAAAGAGAGTGAGATGCCAGCTCCTTTCATTCAGTCAGTAGCTTCAAACATTTCTGGACGTTTTTCAATGGCAAAAATCAATGAATATTGTAAATGCACAAACAGTAATATCTCCACATTGCACGGTGCAATTCTGAAATTTTTAGCTTTTTCCTGTTAATCCTAGCATGATAAAGAAGATTCAAAGAGAGTGAGATGCCAGCTCCTTTCATTCAGTCAGTAGCTTCAAACATTTCTGGACGTTTTTCAATTTCAAAAATCAATGAATATTGTAAATGCACAAACAGTAATATCTCCACATTGCACGGTGCAATTCTGAAATTTTTAGCTTTTTCCTGTTAATCCTAGCATGATAAAGAAGATTCAAAGAGAGTGAGATGCCAGCTCCTTTCATTCAGTCAGTAGCTTCAAACATTTCTGGACGTTTTTCAATGGCAAAAATCAATGAATATTGTAAATGCACAAACAGTAATATCTCCACATTGCACGGTGCAATTCTGAAATTTTTAGCTTTTTCCTGTTAATCCTAGCATGATAAAGAAGATTCAAAGAGAGTGAGATGCCAGCTCCTTTCATTCAGTCAGTAGCTTCAAACATTTCTGGACGTTTTTCAATGGCAAAAATCAATGAATATTGTAAATGCACAAACAGTAATATCTCCACATTGCACGGTGCAATTCTGAAATTTTTAGCTTTTTCCTGTTAATCCTAGCATGATAAAGAAGATTCAAAGAGAGTGAGATGCCAGCTCCTTTCATTCAGTCAGTAGCTTCAAACATTTCTGGACATTTTTCAATGGCAAAAATCAATGAATATTGTAAATGCACAAACAGTAATATCTCCACATTGCACGGTGCAATTCTGAAATTTTTAGCTTTTTCCTGTTAATCCTAGCATGATAAAGAAGATTCAAAGAGAGTGAGATGCCAGCTCCTTTCATTCAGTCAGTAGCTTCAAACATTTCTGGTATATGAAAAACATGTTTTTCAATGGCAAAAATCAATGAATATTGTAAATGCACAAACAGTAATATCTCCACATTGCACGGTGCAATTCTGAAATTTTTAGCTTTTTCCTGTTAATCCTAGCATGATAAAGAAGATTCAAAGAGAGTGAGATGCCAGCTCCTTTCATTCAGTCAGTAGCTTCAAACATTTCTGGACGTTTTTCAATGGCAAAAATCAATGAATATTGTAAATGCACAAACAGTAATATCTCCACATTGCACGGTGCAATTCTGAAATTTTTAGCTTTTTCCTGTTAATCCTAGCATGATAAAGAAGATTCAAAGAGAGTGAGATGCCAGCTCCTTTCATTCAGTCAGTAGCTTCAAACATTTCTGGTATATGAAAAACATGTTTTTCAATGGCAAAAATCAATGAATATTGTAAATGCACAAACAGTAATATCTCCACATTGCACGGTGCAATTCTGAAATTTTTAGCTTTTTCCTGTTAATCCTAGCATGATAAAGAAGATTCAAAGAGAGTGAGATGCCAGCTCCTTTCATTCAGTCAGTAGCTTCAAACATTTCTGGACGTTTTTCAATGGCAAAAATCAATGAATATTGTAAATGCACAAACAGTAATATCTCCACATTGCACGGTGCAATTCTGAAATTTTTAGCTTTTTCCTGTTAATCCTAGCATGATAAAGAAGATTCAAAGAGAGTGAGATGCCAGCTCCTTTCATTCAGTCAGTAGTTTCAAACATTTCTGGACGTTTTTCAATGGCAAAAATCAATGAATATTGTAAATGCACAAACAGTAATATCTCCACATTGCACGGTGCAATTCTGAAATTTTTAGCTTTTTCCTGTTAATCCTAGCATGATAAAGAAGATTCAAAGAGAGTGAGATGCCAGCTCCTTTCATTCAGTCAGTAGCTTCAAACATTTCTGGACGTTTTTCAATGGCAAAAATCAATGAATATTGTAAATGCACAAACAGTAATATCTCCACATTGCACGGTGCAATTCTGAAATTTTTAGCTTTTTCCTGTTAATCCTAGCATGATAAAGAAGATTCAAAGAGAGTGAGATGCCAGCTCCTTTCATTCAGTCAGTAGCTTCAAACATTTCTGGACGTTTTTCAATGGCAAAAATCAATGAATATTGTAAATGCACAAACAGTAATATCTCCACATTGCACGGTGCAATTCTGAAATTTTTAGCTTTTTCCTGTTAATCCTAGCATGATAAAGAAGATTCAAAGAGAGTGAGATGCCAGCTCCTTTCATTCAGTCAGTAGCTTCAAACATTTCTGGACGTTTTTCAATGGCAAAAATCAATGAATATTGTAAATGCACAAACAGTAATATCTCCACATTGCACGGTGCAATTCTGAAATTTTTAGCTTTTTCCTGTTAATCCTAGCATGATAAAGAAGATTCAAAGAGAGTGAGATGCCAGCTCCTTTCATTCAGTCAGTAGCTTCAAACATTTCTGGACATTTTTCAATGGCAAAAATCAATGAATATTGTAAATGCACAAACAGTAATATCTCCACATTGCACGGTGCAATTCTGAAATTTTTAGCTTTTTCCTGTTAATCCTAGCATGATAAAGAAGATTCAAAGAGAGTGAGATGCCAGCTCCTTTCATTCAGTCAGTAGCTTCAAACATTTCTGGTATATGAAAAACATGTTTTTCAATGGCAAAAATCAATGAATATTGTAAATGCACAAACAGTAATATCTCCACATTGCACGGTGCAATTCTGAAATTTTTAGCTTTTTCCTGTTAATCCTAGCATGATAAAGAAGATTCAAAGAGAGTGAGATGCCAGCTCCTTTCATTCAGTCAGTAGCTTCAAACATTTCTGGACGTTTTTCAATGGCAAAAATCAATGAATATTGTAAATGCACAAACAGTAATATCTCCACATTGCACGGTGCAATTCTGAAATTTTTAGCTTTTTCCTGTTAATCCTAGCATGATAAAGAAGATTCAAAGAGAGTGAGATGCCAGCTCCTTTCATTCAGTCAGTAGCTTCAAACATTTCTGGTATATGAAAAACATGTTTTTCAATGGCAAAAATCAATGAATATTGTAAATGCACAAACAGTAATATCTCCACATTGCACGGTGCAATTCTGAAATTTTTAGCTTTTTCCTGTTAATCCTAGCATGATAAAGAAGATTCAAAGAGAGTGAGATGCCAGCTCCTTTCATTCAGTCAGTAGCTTCAAACATTTCTGGACGTTTTTCAATGGCAAAAATCAATGAATATTGTAAATGCACAAACAGTAATATCTCCACATTGCACGGTGCAATTCTGAAATTTTTAGCTTTTTCCTGTTAATCCTAGCATGATAAAGAAGATTCAAAGAGAGTGAGATGCCAGCTCCTTTCATTCAGTCAGTAGTTTCAAACATTTCTGGACGTTTTTCAATGGCAAAAATCAATGAATATTGTAAATGCACAAACAGTAATATCTCCACATTGCACGGTGCAATTCTGAAATTTTTAGCTTTTTCCTGTTAATCCTAGCATGATAAAGAAGATTCAAAGAGAGTGAGATGCCAGCTCCTTTCATTCAGTCAGTAGCTTCAAACATTTCTGGACGTTTTTCAATGGCAAAAATCAATGAATATTGTAAATGCACAAACAGTAATATCTCCACATTGCACGGTGCAATTCTGAAATTTTTAGCTTTTTCCTGTTAATCCTAGCATGATAAAGAAGATTCAAAGAGAGTGAGATGCCAGCTCCTTTCATTCAGTCAGTAGCTTCAAACATTTCTGGACGTTTTTCAATGGCAAAAATCAATGAATATTGTAAATGCACAAACAGTAATATCTCCACATTGCACGGTGCAATTCTGAAATTTTTAGCTTTTTCCTGTTAATCCTAGCATGATAAAGAAGATTCAAAGAGAGTGAGATGCCAGCTCCTTTCATTCAGTCAGTAGCTTCAAACATTTCTGGACGTTTTTCAATGGCAAAAATCAATGAATATTGTAAATGCACAAACAGTAATATCTCCACATTGCACGGTGCAATTCTGAAATTTTTAGCTTTTTCCTGTTAATCCTAGCATGATAAAGAAGATTCAAAGAGAGTGAGATGCCAGCTCCTTTCATTCAGTCAGTAGCTTCAAACATTTCTGGACGTTTTTCAATGGCAAAAATCAATGAATATTGTAAATGCACAAACAGTAATATCTCCACATTGCACGGTGCAATTCTGAAATTTTTAGCTTTTTCCTGTTAATCCTAGCATGATAAAGAAGATTCAAAGAGAGTGAGATGCCAGCTCCTTTCATTCAGTCAGTAGCTTCAAACATTTCTGGTATATGAAAAACATGTTTTTCAATGGCAAAAATCAATGAATATTGTAAATGCACAAACAGTAATATCTCCACATTGCACGGTGCAATTCTGAAATTTTTAGCTTTTTCCTGTTAATCCTAGCATGATAAAGAAGATTCAAAGAGAGTGAGATGCCAGCTCCTTTCATTCAGTCAGTAGCTTCAAACATTTCTGGTATATGAAAAACATGTTTTTCAATGGCAAAAATCAATGAATATTGTAAATGCACAAACAGTAATATCTCCACATTGCACGGTGCAATTCTGAAATTTTTAGCTTTTTCCTGCTAATCCTAGCATGATAAAGAAGATTTAAAGAGAGTGAGATGCCAGCTCCTTTCATTCAGTCAGTAGCTTCAAACATTTCTGGACGTTTTTCAATGGCAAAAATCAATGAATATTGTAAATGCACAAACAGTAATATCTCCACATTGCACGGTGCAATTCTGAAATTTTTTGCTTTTTCCTGCTAATCCTAGCATGATAAAGAAGATTCAAAGAGAGTGAGATGCCAGCTCCTTTCATTCAGTCAGTAGCTTCAAACATTTCTGGACGTTTTTCAATGGCAAAAATCAATGAATATTGTAAATGCACAAACAGTAATATCTCCACATTGCACGGTGCAATTCTGAAATTTTTAGCTTTTTCCTGTTAATCCTAGCATGATAAAGAAGATTCAAAGAGAGTGAGATGCCAGCTCCTTTCATTCAGTCAGTAGCTTCAAACATTTCTGGTATATGAAAAACATGTTTTTCAATGGCAAAAATCAATGAATATTGTAAATGCACAAACAGTAATATCTCCACATTGCACGGTGCAATTCTGAAATTTTTTGCTTTTTCCTGTTAATCCTAGCATGATAAAGAAGATTCAAAGAGAGTGAGATGCCAGCTCCTTTCATTCAGTCAGTAGCTTCAAACATTTCTGGTATATGAAAAACATGTTTTTCAATGGCAAAAATCAATGAATATTGTAAATGCACAAACAGTAATATCTCCACATTGCACGGTGCAATTCTGAAATTTTTAGCTTTTTCCTGTTAATCCTAGCATGATAAAGAAGATTCAAAGAGAGTGAGATGCCAGCTCCTTTCATTCAGTCAGTAGCTTCAAACATTTCTGGTATATGAAAAACATGTTTTTCAATGGCAAAAATCAATGAATATTGTAAATGCACAAACAGTAATATCTCCACATTGCACGGTGCAATTCTGAAATTTTTAGCTTTTTCCTGTTAATCCTAGCATGATAAAGAAGATTCAAAGAGAGTGAGATGCCAGCTCCTTTCATTCAGTCAGTAGCTTCAAACATTTCTGGTATATGAAAAACATGTTTTTCAATGGCAAAAATCAATGAATATTGTAAATGCACAAACAGTAATATCTCCACATTGCACGGTGCAATTCTGAAATTTTTAGCTTTTTCCTGTTAATCCTAGCATGATAAAGAAGATTCAAAGAGAGTGAGATGCCAGCTCCTTTCATTCAGTCAGTAGATTCAAACATTTCTGGACGTTTTTCAATGGCAAAAATCAATGAATATTGTAAATGCACAAACAGTAATATCTCCACATTGCACGGTGCAATTCTGAAATTTTTAGCTTTTTCCTGTTAATCCTAGCATGATAAAGAAGATTCAAAGAGAGTGAGATGCCAGCTCCTTTCATTCAGTCAGTAGCTTCAAACATTTCTGGACGTTTTTCAATGGCAAAAATCAATGAATATTGTAAATGCACAAACAGTAATATCTCCACATTGCACGGTGCAATTCTGAAATTTTTAGCTTTTTCCTGTTAATCCTAGCATGATAAAGAAGATTCAAAGAGAGTGAGATGCCAGCTCCTTTCATTCAGTCAGTAGCTTCAAACATTTCTGGACGTTTTTCAATGGCAAAAATCAATGAATATTGTAAATGCACAAACAGTAATATCTCCACATTGCACGGTGCAATTCTGAAATTTTTAGCTTTTTCCTGTTAATCCTAGCATGATAAAGAAGATTCAAAGAGAGTGAGATGCCAGCTCCTTTCATTCAGTCAGTAGCTTCAAACATTTCTGGACGTTTTTCAATGGCAAAAATCAATGAATATTGTAAATGCACAAACAGTAATATCTCCACATTGCACGGTGCAATTCTGAAATTTTTAGCTTTTTCCTGTTAATCCTAGCATGATAAAGAAGATTCAAAGAGAGTGAGATGCCAGCTCCTTTCATTCAGTCAGTAGCTTCAAACATTTCTGGTATATGAAAAACATGTTTTTCAATGGCAAAAATCAATGAATATTGTAAATGCACAAACAGTAATATCTCCACATTGCACGGTGCAATTCTGAAATTTTTAGCTTTTTCCTGTTAATCCTAGCATGATAAAGAAGATTCAAAGAGAGTGAGATGCCAGCTCCTTTCATTCAGTCAGTAGCTTCAAACATTTCTGGTATATGAAAAACATGTTTTTCAATGGCAAAAATCAATGAATATTGTAAATGCACAAACAGTAATATCTCCACATTGCACGGTGCAATTCTGAAATTTTTAGCTTTTTCCTGTTAATCCTAGCATGATAAAGAAGATTCAAAGAGAGTGAGATGCCAGCTCCTTTCATTCAGTCAGTAGCTTCAAACATTTCTGGTATATGAAAAACATGTTTTTCAATGGCAAAAATCAATGAATATTGTAAATGCACAAACAGTAATATCTCCACATTGCACGGTGCAATTCTGAAATTTTTAGCTTTTTCCTGTTAATCCTAGCATGATAAAGAAGATTCAAAGAGAGTGAGATGCCAGCTCCTTTCATTCAGTCAGTAGCTTCAAACATTTCTGGACGTTTTTCAATGGCAAAAATCAATGAATATTGTAAATGCACAAACAGTAATATCTCCACATTGCATGGTGCAATTCTGAAATTTTTAGCTTTTTCCTGTTAATCCTAGCATGATAAAGAAGATTCAAAGAGAGTGAGATGCCAGCTCCTTTCATTCAGTCAGTAGCTTCAAACATTTCTGGTATATGAAAAACATGTTTTTCAATGGCAAAAATCAATGAATATTGTAAATGCACAAACAGTAATATCTCCACATTGCACGGTGCAATTCTGAAATTTTTAGCTTTTTCCTGTTAATCCTAGCATGATAAAGAAGATTCAAAGAGAGTGAGATGCCAGCTCCTTTCATTCAGTCAGTAGCTTCAAACATTTCTGGTATATGAAAAACATGTTTTTCAATGGCAAAAATCAATGAATATTGTAAATGCACAAACAGTAATATCTCCACATTGCACGGTGCAATTCTGAAATTTTTAGCTTTTTCCTGTTAATCCTAGCATGATAAAGAAGATTCAAAGAGAGTGAGATGCCAGCTCCTTTCATTCAGTCAGTAGCTTCAAACATTTCTGGTATATGAAAAACATGTTTTTCAATGGCAAAAATCAATGAATATTGTAAATGCACAAACAGTAATATCTCCACATTGCACGGTGCAATTCTGAAATTTTTAGCTTTTTCCTGTTAATCCTAGCATGATAAAGAAGATTCAAAGAGAGTGAGATGCCAGCTCCTTTCATTCAGTCAGTAGCTTCAAACATTTCTGGACGTTTTTCAATGGCAAAAATCAATGAATATTGTAAATGCACAAACAGTAATATCTCCACATTGCACGGTGCAATTCTGAAATTTTTAGCTTTTTCCTGTTAATCCTAGCATGATAAAGAAGATTCAAAGAGAGTGAGATGCCAGCTCCTTTCATTCAGTCAGTAGCTTCAAACATTTCTGGTATATGAAAAACATGTTTTTCAATGGCAAAAATCAATGAATATTGTAAATGCACAAACAGTAATATCTCCACATTGCACGGTGCAATTCTGAAATTTTTTGCTTTTTCCTGCTAATCCTAGCATGATAAAGAAGATTCAAAGAGAGTGAGATGCCAGCTCCTTTCATTCAGTCAGTAGCTTCAAACATTTCTGGACGTTTTTCAATGGCAAAAATCAATGAATATTGTAAATGCACAAACAGTAATATCTCCACATTGCACGGTGCAATTCTGAAATTTTTAGCTTTTTCCTGTTAATCCTAGCATGATAAAGAAGATTCAAAGAGAGTGAGATGCCAGCTCCTTTCATTCAGTCAGTAGCTTCAAACATTTCTGGACGTTTTTCAATGGCAAAAATCAATGAATATTGTAAATGCACAAACAGTAATATCTCCACATTGCACGGTGCAATTCTGAAATTTTTAGCTTTTTCCTGTTAATCCTAGCATGATAAAGAAGATTCAAAGAGAGTGAGATGCCAGCTCCTTTCATTCAGTCAGTAGCTTCAAACATTTCTGGACGTTTTTCAATTTCAAAAATCAATGAATATTGTAAATGCACAAACAGTAATATCTCCACATTGCACGGTGCAATTCTGAAATTTTTAGCTTTTTCCTGTTAATCCTAGCATGATAAAGAAGATTCAAAGAGAGTGAGATGCCAGCTCCTTTCATTCAGTCAGTAGCTTCAAACATTTCTGGACGTTTTTCAATGGCAAAAATCAATGAATATTGTAAATGCACAAACAGTAATATCTCCACATTGCACGGTGCAATTCTGAAATTTTTAGCTTTTTCCTGTTAATCCTAGCATGATAAAGAAGATTCAAAGAGAGTGAGATGCCAGCTCCTTTCATTCAGTCAGTAGCTTCAAACATTTCTGGACGTTTTTCAATGGCAAAAATCAATGAATATTGTAAATGCACAAACAGTAATATCTCCACATTGCACGGTGCAATTCTGAAATTTTTAGCTTTTTCCTGTTAATCCTAGCATGATAAAGAAGATTCAAAGAGAGTGAGATGCCAGCTCCTTTCATTCAGTCAGTAGCTTCAAACATTTCTGGACAGATAAAAGTTTTTCAATGGCAAAAATCAATGAATATTGTAAATGCACAAACAGTAATATCTCCACATTGCACGGTGCAATTCTGAAATTTTTAGCTTTTTCCTGTTAATCCTAGCATGATAAAGAAGATTCAAAGAGAGTGAGATGCCAGCTCCTTTCATTCAGTCAGTAGCTTCAAACATTTCTGGTATATGAAAAACATGTTTTTCAATGGCAAAAATCAATGAATATTGTAAATGCACAAACAGTAATATCTCCACATTGCACGGTGCAATTCTGAAATTTTTAGCTTTTTCCTGTTAATCCTAGCATGATAAAGAAGATTCAAAGAGAGTGAGATGCCAGCTCCTTTCATTCAGTCAGTAGCTTCAAACATTTCTGGACGTTTTTCAATGGCAAAAATCAATGAATATTGTAAATGCACAAACAGTAATATCTCCACATTGCACGGTGCAATTCTGAAATTTTTAGCTTTTTCCTGTTAATCCTAGCATGATAAAGAAGATTCAAAGAGAGTGAGATGCCAGCTCCTTTCATTCAGTCAGTAGCTTCAAACATTTCTGGTATAAAAAACATGTTTTTCAATGGCAAAAATCAATGAATATTGTAAATGCACAAACAGTAATATCTCCACATTGCACGGTGCAATTCTGAAATTTTTAGCTTTTTCCTGTTAATCCTAGCATGATAAAGAAGATTCAAAGAGAGTGAGATGCCAGCTCCTTTCATTCAGTCAGTAGCTTCAAACATTTCTGGACGTTTTTCAATGGCAAAAATCAATGAATATTGTAAATGCACAAACAGTAATATCTCCACATTGCACGGTGCAATTCTGAAATTTTTAGCTTTTTCCTGTTAATCCTAGCATGATAAAGAAGATTCAAAGAGAGTGAGATGCCAGCTCCTTTCATTCAGTCAGTAGCTTCAAACATTTCTGGATAAAAAACGTTTTTCAATGGCAAAAATCAATGAATATTGTAAATGCACAAACAGTAATATCTCCACATTGCACGGTGCAATTCTGAAATTTTTAGCTTTTTCCTGTTAATCCTAGCATGATAAAGAAGATTCAAAGAGAGTGAGATGCCAGCTCCTTTCATTCAGTCAGTAGCTTCAAACATTTCTGGACGTTTTTCAATGGCAAAAATCAATGAATATTGTAAATGCACAAACAGTAATATCTCCACATTGCACGGTGCAATTCTGAAATTTTTAGCTTTTTCCTGTTAATCCTAGCATGATAAAGAAGATTCAAAGAGAGTGAGATGCCAGCTCCTTTCATTCAGTCAGTAGCTTCAAACATTTCTGGACGTTTTTCAATGGCAAAAATCAATGAATATTGTAAATGCACAAACAGTAATATCTCCACATTGCACGGTGCAATTCTGAAATTTTTAGCTTTTTCCTGTTAATCCTAGCATGATAAAGAAGATTCAAAGAGAGTGAGATGCCAGCTCCTTTCATTCAGTCAGTAGCTTCAAACATTTCTGGACGTTTTTCAATGGCAAAAATCAATGAATATTGTAAATGCACAAACAGTAATATCTCCACATTGCACGGTGCAATTCTGAAATTTTTAGCTTTTTCCTGTTAATCCTAGCATGATAAAGAAGATTCAAAGAGAGTGAGATGCCAGCTCCTTTCATTCAGTCAGTAGCTTCAAACATTTCTGGACGTTTTTCAATGGCAAAAATCAATGAATATTGTAAATGCACAAACAGTAATATCTCCACATTGCACGGTGCAATTCTGAAATTTTTAGCTTTTTCCTGTTAATCCTAGCATGATAAAGAAGATTCAAAGAGAGTGAGATGCCAGCTCCTTTCATTCAGTCAGTAGCTTCAAACATTTCTGGACGTTTTTCAATGGCAAAAATCAATGAATATTGTAAATGCACAAACAGTAATATCTCCACATTGCACGGTGCAATTCTGAAATTTTTAGCTTTTTCCTGTTAATCCTAGCATGATAAAGAAGATTCAAAGAGAGTGAGATGCCAGCTCCTTTCATTCAGTCAGTAGCTTCAAACATTTCTGGACGTTTTTCAATGGCAAAAATCAATGAATATTGTAAATGCACAAACAGTAATATCTCCACATTGCACGGTGCAATTCTGAAATTTTTAGCTTTTTCCTGTTAATCCTAGCATGATAAAGAAGATTCAAAGAGAGTGAGATGCCAGCTCCTTTCATTCAGTCAGTAGCTTCAAACATTTCTGGTATATGAAAAACATGTTTTTCAATGGCAAAAATCAATGAATATTGTAAATGCACAAACAGTAATATCTCCACATTGCACGGTGCAATTCTGAAATTTTTAGCTTTTTCCTGTTAATCCTAGCATGATAAAGAAGATTCAAAGAGAGTGAGATGCCAGCTCCTTTCATTCAGTCAGTAGCTTCAAACATTTCTGGACGTTTTTCAATGGCAAAAATCAATGAATATTGTAAATGCACAAACAGTAATATCTCCACATTGCACGGTGCAATTCTGAAATTTTTAGCTTTTTCCTGTTAATCCTAGCATGATAAAGAAGATTCAAAGAGAGTGAGATGCCAGCTCCTTTCATTCAGTCAGTAGCTTCAAACATTTCTGGACGTTTTTCAATGGCAAAAATCAATGAATATTGTAAATGCACAAACAGTAATATCTCCACATTGCACGGTGCAATTCTGAAATTTTTAGCTTTTTCCTGTTAATCCTAGCATGATAAAGAAGATTCAAAGAGAGTGAGATGCCAGCTCCTTTCATTCAGTCAGTAGCTTCAAACATTTCTGGTATATGAAAAACATGTTTTTCAATGGCAAAAATCAATGAATATTGTAAATGCACAAACAGTAATATCTCCACATTGCACGGTGCAATTCTGAAATTTTTAGCTTTTTCCTGTTAATCCTAGCATGATAAAGAAGATTCAAACAGAGTGAGATGCCAGCTCCTTTCATTCAGTCAGTAGCTTCAAACATTTCTGGACGTTTTTCAATGGCAAAAATCAATGAATATTGTAAATGCACAAACAGTAATATCTCCACATTGCACGGTGCAATTCTGAAATTTTTAGCTTTTTCCTGTTAATCCTAGCATGATAAAGAAGATTCAAAGAGAGTGAGATGCCAGCTCCTTTCATTCAGTCAGTAGCTTCAAACATTTCTGGACGTTTTTCAATGGCAAAAATCAATGAATATTGTAAATGCACAAACAGTAATATCTCCACATTGCACGGTGCAATTCTGAAATTTTTAGCTTTTTCCTGTTAATCCTAGCATGATAAAGAAGATTCAAAGAGAGTGAGATGCCAGCTCCTTTCATTCAGTCAGTAGCTTCAAACATTTCTGGTATATGAAAAACATGTTTTTCAATGGCAAAAATCAATGAATATTGTAAATGCACAAACAGTAATATCTCCACATTGCACGGTGCAATTCTGAAATTTTTAGCTTTTTCCTGTTAATCCTAGCATGATAAAGAAGATTCAAAGAGAGTGAGATGCCAGCTCCTTTCATTCAGTCAGTAGCTTCAAACATTTCTGGACGTTTTTCAATGGCAAAAATCAATGAATATTGTAAATGCACAAACAGTAATATCTCCACATTGCACGGTGCAATTCTGAAATTTTTAGCTTTTTCCTGTTAATCCTAGCATGATAAAGAAGATTCAAAGAGAGTGAGATGCCAGCTCCTTTCATTCAGTCAGTAGCTTCAAACATTTCTGGTATATGAAAAACATGTTTTTCAATGGCAAAAATCAATGAATATTGTAAATGCACAAACAGTAATATCTCCACATTGCACGGTGCAATTCTGAAATTTTTAGCTTTTTCCTGTTAATCCTAGCATGATAAAGAAGATTCAAAGAGAGTGAGATGCCAGCTCCTTTCATTCAGTCAGTAGCTTCAAACATTTCTGGACGTTTTTCAATGGCAAAAATCAATGAATATTGTAAATGCACAAACAGTAATATCTCCACATTGCACGGTGCAATTCTGAAATTTTTAGCTTTTTCCTGTTAATCCTAGCATGATAAAGAAGATTCAAAGAGAGTGAGATGCCAGCTCCTTTCATTCAGTCAGTAGCTTCAAACATTTCTGGTATATGAAAAACATGTTTTTCAATGGCAAAAATCAATGAATATTGTAAATGCACAAACAGTAATATCTCCACATTGCACGGTGCAATTCTGAAATTTTTAGCTTTTTCCTGTTAATCCTAGCATGATAAAGAAGATTCAAAGAGAGTGAGATGCCAGCTCCTTTCATTCAGTCAGTAGCTTCAAACATTTCTGGTATATGAAAAACATGTTTTTCAATGGCAAAAATCAATGAATATTGTAAATGCACAAACAGTAATATCTCCACATTGCACGGTGCAATTCTGAAATTTTTAGCTTTTTCCTGTTAATCCTAGCATGATAAAGAAGATTCAAAGAGAGTGAGATGCCAGCTCCTTTCATTCAGTCAGTAGCTTCAAACATTTCTGGACGTTTTTCAATGGCAAAAATCAATGAATATTGTAAATGCACAAACAGTAATATCTCCACATTGCACGGTGCAATTCTGAAATTTTTAGCTTTTTCCTGTTAATCCTAGCATGATAAAGAAGATTCAAAGAGAGTGAGATGCCAGCTCCTTTCATTCAGTCAGTAGCTTCAAACATTTCTGGACGTTTTTCAATGGCAAAAATCAATGAATATTGTAAATGCACAAACAGTAATATCTCCACATTGCACGGTGCAATTCTGAAATTTTTAGCTTTTTCCTGTTAATCCTAGCATGATAAAGAAGATTCAAAGAGAGTGAGATGCCAGCTCCTTTCATTCAGTCAGTAGCTTCAAACATTTCTGGTATATGAAAAACATGTTTTTCAATGGCAAAAATCAATGAATATTGTAAATGCACAAACAGTAATATCTCCACATTGCACGGTGCAATTCTGAAATTTTTAGCTTTTTCCTGTTAATCCTAGCATGATAAAGAAGATTCAAAGAGAGTGAGATGCCAGCTCCTTTCATTCAGTCAGTAGCTTCAAACATTTCTGGACGTTTTTCAATGGCAAAAATCAATGAATATTGTAAATGCACAAACAGTAATATCTCCACATTGCACGGTGCAATTCTGAAATTTTTAGCTTTTTCCTGTTAATCCTAGCATGATAAAGAAGATTCAAAGAGAGTGAGATGCCAGCTCCTTTCATTCAGTCAGTAGCTTCAAACATTTCTGGACGTTTTTCAATGGCAAAAATCAATGAATATTGTAAATGCACAAACAGTAATATCTCCACATTGCACGGTTCAATTCTGAAATTTTTAGCTTTTTCCTGCTAATCCTAGCATGATAAAGAAGATTCAAAGAGAGTGAGATGCCAGCTCCTTTCATTCAGTCAGTAGCTTCAAACATTTCTGGTATATGAAAAACATGTTTTTCAATGGCAAAAATCAATGAATATTGTAAATGCACAAACAGTAATATCTCCACATTGCACGGTGCAATTCTGAAATTTTTAGCTTTTTCCTGTTAATCCTAGCATGATAAAGAAGATTCAAAGAGAGTGAGATGCCAGCTCCTTTCATTCAGTCAGTAGCTTCAAACATTTCTGGACGTTTTTCAATGGCAAAAATCAATGAATATTGTAAATGCACAAACAGTAATATCTCCACATTGCACGGTGCAATTCTGAAATTTTTAGCTTTTTCCTGTTAATCCTAGCATGATAAAGAAGATTCAAAGAGAGTGAGATGCCAGCTCCTTTCATTCAGTCAGTAGCTTCAAACATTTCTGGTATATGAAAAACATGTTTTTCAATGGCAAAAATCAATGAATATTGTAAATGCACAAACAGTAATATCTCCACATTGCACGGTGCAATTCTGAAATTTTTAGCTTTTTCCTGTTAATCCTAGCATGATAAAGAAGATTCAAAGAGAGTGAGATGCCAGCTCCTTTCATTCAGTCAGTAGCTTCAAACATTTCTGGTATATGAAAAACATGTTTTTCAATGGCAAAAATCAATGAATATTGTAAATGCACAAACAGTAATATCTCCACATTGCACGGTGCAATTCTGAAATTTTTAGCTTTTTCCTGTTAATCCTAGCATGATAAAGAAGATTCAAAGAGAGTGAGATGCCAGCTCCTTTCATTCAGTCAGTAGCTTCAAACATTTCTGGTATATGAAACATGTTTTTCAATGGCAAAAATCAATGAATATTGTAAATGCACAAACAGTAATATCTCCACATTGCACGGTGCAATTCTGAAATTTTTAGCTTTTTCCTGTTAATCCTAGCATGATAAAGAAGATTCAAAGAGAGTGAGATGCCAGCTCCTTTCATTCAGTCAGTAGCTTCAAACATTTCTGGACGTTTTTCAATGGCAAAAATCAATGAATATTGTAAATGCACAAACAGTAATATCTCCACATTGCACGGTGCAATTCTGAAATTTTTTGCTTTTTCCTGCTAATCCTAGCATGATAAAGAAGATTCAAAGAGAGTGAGATGCCAGCTCCTTTCATTCAGTCAGTAGCTTCAAACATTTCTGGACGTTTTTCAATGGCAAAAATCAATGAATATTGTAAATGCACAAACAGTAATATCTCCACATTGCACGGTGCAATTCTGAAATTTTTTGCTTTTTCCTGCTAATCCTAGCATGATAAAGAAGATTCAAAGAGAGTGAGATGCCAGCTCCTTTCATTCAGTCAGTAGCTTCAAACATTTCTGGTATATGAAAAACATGTTTTTCAATGGCAAAAATCAATGAATATTGTAAATGCACAAACAGTAATATCTCCACATTGCACGGTGCAATTCTGAAATTTTTAGCTTTTTCCTGTTAATCCTAGCATGATAAAGAAGATTCAAAGAGAGTGAGATGCCAGCTCCTTTCATTCAGTCAGTAGCTTCAAACATTTCTGGTATATGAAAAACATGTTTTTCAATGGCAAAAATCAATGAATATTGTAAATGCACAAACAGTAATATCTCCACATTGCACGGTGCAATTCTGAAATTTTTAGCTTTTTCCTGTTAATCCTAGCATGATAAAGAAGATATCTCTCAAAGAGAGTGAGATGCCAGCTCCTTTCATTCAGTCAGTAGCTTCAAACATTTCTGGACGTTTTTCAATGGCAAAAATCAATGAATATTGTAAATGCACAAACAGTAATATCTCCACATTGCACGGTGCAATTCTGAAATTTTTAGCTTTTTCCTGTTAATCCTAGCATGATAAAGAAGAT
>NW_027369028.1:0-45605 GCF_046119375.1 Phyllobates terribilis | reverse complement strand
CTTTTTCCCGCTCCTCTTAGCATGATAAAGAAGATTCAAAGAGAGTGAGATGCCAGCTCCTTTCATTCAGTCAGTAGCTTCAAACATTTCTGGTATATGAAAAACATGTTTTTCAATGGCAAAAATCAATGAATATTGTAAATGCACAAACCGTAATATCTCCACATTGCAAGGTGCAATTCTGAAATTTTTTGCTTTTTCCTGTTAATCCTAGCATGATAAAGAAGATTCAAAGAGAGTGAGATGCCAGCTCCTTTCATTCAGTCAGTAGCTTCAAACATTTCTGGTATATGAAAAACATGTTTTTCAATGGCAAAAATCAATGAATATTGTAAATGCACAAACAGTAATATCTCCACATTGCACGGTGCAATTCTGAAATTTTTTGCTTTTTCCTGTTAATCCTAGCATGATAAAGAAGATTCAAAGAGAGTGAGATGCCAGCTCCTTTCATTCAGTCAGTAGCTTCAAACATTTCTGGTATATGAAAAACATGTTTTTCAATGGCAAAAATCAATGAATATTGTAAATGCACAAACAGTAATATCTCCACATTGCACGGTGCAATTCTGAAATTTTTTGCTTTTTCCTGCTAATCCTAGCATGATAAAGAAGATTCAAAGAGAGTGAGATGCCAGCTCCTTTCATTCAGTCAGTAGCTTCAAACATTTCTGGACGTTTTTCAATGGCAAAAATCAATGAATATTGTAAATGCACAAACAGTAATATCTCCACATTGCACGGTGCAATTCTGAAATTTTTAGCTTTTTCCTGCTAATCCTAGCATGATAAAGAAGATTCAAAGAGAGTGAGATGCCAGCTCCTTTCATTCAGTCAGTAGCTTCAAACATTTCTGGACGTTTTTCAATGGCAAAAATCAATGAATATTGTAAATGCACAAACAGTAATATCTCCACATTGCAAGGTGCAATTTTGAAATTTTTTGCTTTTTCCTGCTAATCCTAGCATGATAAAGAAGATTCAAAGAGAGTGAGATGCCAGCTCCTTTCATTCAGTCAGTAGCTTCAAACATTTCTGGTATATGAAAAACATGTTTTTCAATGGCAAAAATCAATGAATATTGTAAATGCACAAACAGTAATATCTCCACATTGCACGGTGCAATTCTGAAATTTTTAGCTTTTTCCTGTTAATCCTAGCATGATAAAGAAGATTCAAAGAGAGTGAGATGCCAGCTCCTTTCATTCAGTCAGTAGCTTCAAACATTCTGGTATATGAAAAACATGTTTTTCAAAGGCAAAAATCAATGAATATTGTAAATGCACAAACAGTAATATCTCCACATTGCACGGTGCAATTCTGAAATTTTTAGCTTTTTCCTGTTAATCCTAGCATGATAAAGAAGATTCAAAGAGAGTGAGATGCCAGCTCCTTTCATTCAGTCAGTAGCTTCAAACATTTCTGGTATATGAAAAACATGTTTTTCAATGGCAAAAATCAATGAATATTGTAAATGCACAAACAGTAATATCTCCACATTGCACGGTGCAATTCTGAAATTTTTTGCTTTTTCCTGCTAATCCTAGCATGATAAAGAAGATTCAAAGAGAGTGAGATGCCAGCTCCTTTCATTCAGTCAGTAGCTTCAAACATTTCTGGTATATGAAAAACATGTTTTTCAATGGCAAAAATCAATGAATATTGTAAATGCACAAACAGTAATATCTCCACATTGCACGGTGCAATTCTGAAATTTTTTGCTTTTTCCTGCTAATCCTAGCATGATAAAGAAGATTCAAAGAGAGTGAGATGCCAGCTCCTTTCATTCAGTCAGTAGCTTCAAACATTTCTGGTATATGAAAAACATGTTTTTCAATGGCAAAAATCAATGAATATTGTAAATGCACAAACAGTAATATCTCCACATTGCACGGTGCAATTCTGAAATTTTTAGCTTTTTCCTGTTAATCCTAGCATGATAAAGAAGATTCAAAGAGAGTGAGATGCCAGCTCCTTTCATTCAGTCAGTAGCTTCAAACATTTCTGGTATATGAAAAACATGTTTTTCAATGGCAAAAATCAATGAATATTGTAAATGCACAAACAGTAATATCTCCACATTGCACGGTGCAATTCTGAAATTTTTTGCTTTTTCCTGCTAATCCTAGCATGATAAAGAAGATTCAAAGAGAGTGAGATGCCAGCTCCTTTCATTCAGTCAGTAGCTTCAAACATTTCTGGTATATGAAAAACATGTTTTTCAATGGCAAAAATCAATGAATATTGTAAATGCACAAACAGTAATATCTCCACATTGCACGGTGCAATTCTGAAATTTTTTGCTTTTTCCTGCTAATCCTAGCATGATAAAGAAGATTCAAAGAGAGTGAGATGCCAGCTCCTTTCATTCAGTCAGTAGCTTCAAACATTTCTGGACGTTTTTCAATGGCAAAAATCAATGAATATTGTAAATGCACAAACAGTAATATCTCCACATTGCACGGTGCAATTCTGAAATTTTTTAGCTTTTTCCTGCTAATCCTAGCATGATAAAGAAGATTCAAAGAGAGTGAGATGCCAGCTCCTTTCATTCAGTCAGTAGCTTCAAACATTTCTGGACGTTTTTCAATGGCAAAAATCAATGAATATTGTAAATGCACAAACAGTAATATCTCCACATTGCAAGGTGCAATTCTGAAATTTTTAGCTTTTTCCTGCTAATCCTAGCATGATAAAGAAGATTCAAAGAGAGTGAGATGCCAGCTCCTTTCATTCAGTCAGTAGCTTCAAACATTTCTGGTATATGAAAAACATGTTTTTCAATGGCAAAAATCAATGAATATTGTAAATGCACAAACAGTAATATCTCCACATTGCAAGGTGCAATTCTGAAATTTTTAGCTTTTTCCTGCTAATCCTAGCATGATAAAGAAGATTCAAAGAGAGTGAGATGCCAGCTCCTTTCATTCAGTCAGTAGCTTCAAACATTTCTGGTATATGAAAAACATGTTTTTCAATGGCAAAAATCAATGAATATTGTAAATGCACAAACAGTAATATCTCCACATTGCACGGTGCAATTCTGAAATTTTTTGCTTTTTCCTGCTAATCCTAGCATGATAAAGAAGATTCAAAGAGAGTGAGATGCCAGCTCCTTTCATTCAGTCAGTAGCTTCAAACATTTCTGGTATATGAAAAACATGTTTTTCAATGGCAAAAATCAATGAATATTGTAAATGCACAAACAGTAATATCTCCACATTGCACGGTGCAATTCTGAATTTTTTTGCTTTTTCCTGTTAATCCTAGCATGATAAAGAAGATTCAAAGAGAGTGAGATGCCAGCTCCTTTCATTCAGTCAGTAGCTTCAAACATTTCTGGTATATGAAAAACATGTTTTTCAATGGCAAAAATCAATGAATATTGTAAATGCACAAACAGTAATATCTCCACATTGCACGGTGCAATTCTGAAATTTTTTGCTTTTTCCTGCTAATCCTAGCATGATAAAGAAGATTCAAAGAGAGTGAGATGCCAGCTCCTTTCATTCAGTCAGTAGCTTCAAACATTTCTGGACGTTTTTCAATGGCAAAAATCAATGAATATTGTAAATGCACAAACAGTAATATCTCCACATTGCACGGTGCAATTCTGAAATTTTTTGCTTTTTCCTGCTAATCCTAGCATGATAAAGAAGATTCAAAGAGAGTGAGATGCCAGCTCCTTTCATTCAGTCAGTAGCTTCAAACATTTCTGGTATATGAAAAACATGTTTTTCAATGGCAAAAATCAATGAATATTGTAAATGCACAAACAGTAATATCTCCACATTGCACGGTGCAATTCTGAAATTTTTAGCTTTTTCCTGTTAATCCTAGCATGATAAAGAAGATTCAAAGAGTGTGAGATGCCAGCTCCTTTCATTCAGTCAGTAGCTTCAAACATTTCTGGTATATGAAAAACATGTTTTTCAATAGCAAAAATCAATGAATATTGTAAATGCACAAACAGTAATATCTCCACATTGCACGGTGCAATTCTGAAATTTTTAGCTTTTTCCTGTTAATCCTAGCATGATAAAGAAGATTCAAAGAGAGTGAGATGCCAGCTCCTTTCATTCAGTCAGTAGCTTCAAACATTTCTGGTATATGAAAAACATGTTTTTCAATGGCAAAAATCAATGAATATTGTAAATGCACAAACAGTAATATCTCCACATTGCACGGTGCAATTCTGAAATTTTTTGCTTTTTCCTGCTAATCCTAGCATGATAAAGAAGATTCAAAGAGAGTGAGATGCCAGCTCCTTTCATTCAGTCAGTAGCTTCAAACATTTCTGGTATATGAAAAACATGTTTTTCAATGGCAAAAATCAATGAATATTGTAAATGCACAAACAGTAATATCTCCACATTGCACGGTGCAATTCTGAAATTTTTTGCTTTTTCCTGCTAATCCTAGCATGATAAAGAAGATTCAAAGAGAGTGAGATGCCAGCTCCTTTCATTCAGTCAGTAGCTTCAAACATTTCTGGTATATGAAAAACATGTTTTTCAATGGCAAAAATCAATGAATATTGTAAATGCACAAACAGTAATATCTCCACATTGCACGGTGCAATTCTGAAATTTTTAGCTTTTTCCTGTTAATCCTAGCATGATAAAGAAGATTCAAAGAGAGTGAGATGCCAGCTCCTTTCATTCAGTCAGTAGCTTCAAACATTTCTGGTATATGAAAAACATGTTTTTCAATGGCAAAAATCAATGAATATTGTAAATGCACAAACAGTAATATCTCCACATTGCATGGTGCAATTCTGAAATTTTTTGCTTTTTCCTGCTAATCCTAGCATGATAAAGAAGATTCAAAGAGAGTGAGATGCCAGCTCCTTTCATTCAGTCAGTAGCTTCAAACATTTCTGGTATATGAAAAACATGTTTTTCAATGGCAAAAATCAATGAATATTGTAAATGCACAAACAGTAATATCTCCACATTGCACGGTGCAATTCTGAAATTTTTTGCTTTTTCCTGTTAATCCTAGCATGATAAAGAAGATTCAAAGAGAGTGAGATGCCAGCTCCTTTCATTCAGTCAGTAGCTTCAAACATTTCTGGTATATGAAAAACATGTTTTTCAATGGCAAAAATCAATGAATATTGTAAATGCACAAACAGTAATATCTCCACATTGCACGGTGCAATTCTGAAATTTTTTGCTTTTTCCTGCTAATCCTAGCATGATAAAGAAGATTCAAAGAGAGTGAGATGCCAGCTCCTTTCATTCAGTCAGTAGCTTCAAACATTTCTGGTATATGAAAAACATGTTTTTCAATGGCAAAAATCAATGAATATTGTAAATGCACAAACAGTAATATCTCCACATTGCACGGTGCAATTCTGAAATTTTTTGCTTTTTCCTGTTAATCCTAGCATGATAAAGAAGATTCAAAGAGAGTGAGATGCCAGCTCCTTTCATTCAGTCAGTAGCTTCAAACATTTCTGGTATATGAAAAACATGTTTTTCAATGGCAAAAATCAATGAATATTGTAAATGCACAAACAGTAATATCTCCACATTGCACGGTGCAATTCTGAAATTTTTGCTTTTTCCTGCTAATCCTAGCATGATAAAGAAGATTCAAAGAGAGTGAGATGCCAGCTCCTTTCATTCAGTCAGTAGCTTCAAACATTTCTGGTATATGAAAAACATGTTTTTCAATGGCAAAAATCAATGAATATTGTAAATGCACAAACAGTAATATCTCCACATTGCACGGTGCAATTCTGAAATTTTTAGCTTTTTCCTGTTAATCCTAGCATGATAAAGAAGATTCAAAGAGAGTGAGATGCCAGCTCCTTTCATTCAGTCAGTAGCTTCAAACATTTCTGGACGTTTTTCAATGGCAAAAATCAATGAATATTGTAAATGCACAAACAGTAATATCTCCACATTGCAAGGTGCAATTCTGAAATTTTTAGCTTTTTCCTGCTAATCCTAGCATGATAAAGAAGATTCAAAGAGAGTGAGATGCCAGCTCCTTTCATTCAGTCAGTAGCTTCAAACATTTCTGGTATATGAAAAACATGTTTTTCAATGGCAAAAATCAATGAATATTGTAAATGCACAAACAGTAATATCTCCACATTGCAAGGTGCAATTCTGAAATTTTTAGCTTTTTCCTGTTAATCCTAGCATGATAAAGAAGATTCAAAGAGAGTGAGATGCCAGCTCCTTTCATTGTCAGTAGCTTCAAACATTTCTGGACGTTTTTCAATGGCAAAAATCAATGAATATTGTAAATGCACAAACAGTAATATCTCCACATTGCACGGTGCAATTCTGAAATTTTTAGCTTTTTCCTGTTAATCCTAGCATGATAAAGAAGATTCAAAGAGAGTGAGATGCCAGCTCCTTTCATTCAGTCAGTAGCTTCAAACATTTCTGGTATATGAAAAACATGTTTTTCAATGGCAAAAATCAATGAATATTGTAAATGCACAAACAGTAATATCTCCACATTGCACGGTGCAATTCTGAAATTTTTAGCTTTTTCCTGCTAATCCTAGCATGATAAAGAAGATTCAAAGAGAGTGAGATGCCAGCTCCTTTCATTCAGTCAGTAGCTTCAAACATTTCTGGTATATGAAAAACATGTTTTTCAATGGCAAAAATCAATGAATATTGTAAATGCACAAACAGTAATATCTCCACATTGCAAGGTGCAATTCTGAAATTTTTAGCTTTTTCCTGTTAATCCTAGCATGATAAAGAAGATTCAAAGAGAGTGAGATGCCAGCTCCTTTCATTCAGTCAGTAGCTTCAAACATTTCTGGTATATGAAAAACATGTTTTTCAATGGCAAAAATCAATGAATATTGTAAATGCACAAACAGTAATATCTCCACATTGCAAGGTGCAATTCTGAAATTTTTTGCTTTTTCCTGCTAATCCTAGCATGATAAAGAAGATTCAAAGAGAGTGAGATGCCAGCTCCTTTCATTCAGTCAGTAGCTACAAACATTTCTGGTATATGAAAAACATGTTTTTCAATGGCAAAAATCCATGAATATTGTAAATGCACAAACAGTAATATCTCCACATTGCAAGGTGCAATTCTGAAATTTTTTGCTTTTTCCTGCTAATCCTAGCATGATAAAGAAGATTCAAAGAGAGTGAGATGCCAGCTCCTTTCATTCAGTCAGTAGCTTCAAACATTTCTGGACGTTTTTCAATGGCAAAAATCAATGAATATTGTAAATGCACAAACAGTAATATCTCCACATTGCACGGTGCAATTCTGAAATTTTTAGCTTTTTCCTGTTAATCCTAGCATGATAAAGAAGATTCAAAGAGAGTGAGATGCCAGCTCCTTTCATTCAGTCAGTAGCTTCAAACATTTCTGGACGTTTTTCAATGGCAAAAATCAATGAATATTGTAAATGCACAAACAGTAATATCTCCACATTGCACGGTGCTATTCTGAAATTTTTTGCTTTTTCCTGCTAATCCTAGCATGATAAAGAAGATTCAAAGAGAGTGAGATGCCAGCTCCTTTCATTCAGTCAGTAGCTTCAAACATTTCTGGTATATGAAAAACATGTTTTTCAATGGCAAAAATCAATGAATATTGTAAATGCACAAACAGTAATATCTCCACATTGCAGGTGCAAACTTCTTGAAAAATTTTTAGCTTTTTCCTGTTAATCCTAGCATGATAAAGAAGATTCAAAGAGAGTGAGATGCCAGCTCCTTTCATTCAGTCAGTAGCTTCAAACATTTCTGGACGTTTTTCAATGGCAAAAATCAATGAATATTGTAAATGCACAAACAGTAATATCTCCACATTGCACGGTGCAATTCTGAAATTTTTTGCTTTTTCCTGTTAATCCTAGCATGATAAAGAAGATTCAAAGAGAGTGAGATGCCAGCTCCTTTCATTCAGTCAGTAGCTTCAAACATTTCTGGTATATGAAAAACATGTTTTTCAATGGCAAAAATCAATGAATATTGTAAATGCACAAACAGTAATATCTCCACATTGCACGGTGCAATTCTGAAATTTTTTGCTTTTTCCTGTTAATCCTAGCATGATAAAGAAGATTCAAAGAGAGTGAGATGCCAGCTCCTTTCATTCAGTCAGTAGCTTCAAACATTTCTGGACGTTTTTCAATGGCAAAAATCAATGAATATTGTAAATGCACAAACAGTAATATCTCCACATTGCACGGTGCAATTCTGAAATTTTTTGCTTTTTCCTGCTAATCCTAGCATGATAAAGAAGATTCAAAGAGAGTGAGATGCCAGCTCCTTTCATTCAGTCAGTAGCTTCAAACATTTCTGGTATATGAAAAACATGTTTTTCAATGGCAAAAATCAATGAATATTGTAAATGCACAAACAGTAATATCTCCACATTGCAAGGTGCAATTCTGAAATTTTTAGCTTTTTCCTGTTAATCCTAGCATGATAAAGAAGATTCAAAGAGAGTGAGATGCCAGCTCCTTTCATTCAGTCAGTAGCTTCAAACATTTCTGGGATATGACGTTTTTCAATGGCAAAAATCAATGAATATTGTAAATGCACAAACAGTAATATCTCCACATTGCACGGTGCAATTCTGAAATTTTTTGCTTTTTCCTGCTAATCCTAGCATGATAAAGAAGATTCAAAGAGAGTGAGATGCCAGCTCCTTTCTTTCAGTCAGTAGCTTCAAACATTTCTGGTATATGAAAAACATGTTTTTCAATGGCAAAAATCAATGAATATTGTAAATGCACAAACAGTAATATCTCCACATTGCACGGTGCAATTCTGAAATTTTTAGCTTTTTCCTGCTAATCCTAGCATGATAAAGAAGATTCAAAGAGAGTGAGATGCCAGCTCCTTTCATTCAGTCAGTAGCTTCAAACATTTCTGGTATATGAAAAACATGTTTTTCAATGGCAAAAATCAATGAATATTGTAAATGCACAAACAGTAATATCTCCACATTGCACGGTGCAATTCTGAAATTTTTTGCTTTTTCCTGTTAATCCTAGCATGATAAAGAAGATTCAAAGAGAGTGAGATGCCAGCTCCTTTCATTCAGTCAGTAGCTTCAAACATTTCTGGTATATGAAAAACAGTTTTTCAATGGCAAAAATCAATGAATATTGTAAATGCACAAACAGTAATATCTCCACATTGCACGGTGCAATTCTGAAATTTTTTGCTTTTTCCTGTTAATCCTAGCATGATAAAGAAGATTCAAAGAGAGTGAGATGCCAGCTCCTTTCATTCAGTCAGTAGCTTCAAACATTTCTGTATATAAAAACGTTTTTCAATGGCAAAAATCAATGAATATTGTAAATGCACAAACAGTAATATCTCCACATTGCACGGTGCAATTCTGAAATTTTTTGCTTTTTCCTGCTAATCCTAGCATGATAAAGAAGATTCAAAGAGAGTGAGATGCCAGCTCCTTTCATTCAGTCAGTAGCTTCAAACATTTCTGGTATATGAAAAACATGTTTTTCAATGGCAAAAATCAATGAATATTGTAAATGCACAAACAGTAATATCTCCACATTGCACGGTGCAATTCTGAAATTTTTAGCTTTTTCCTGCTAATCCTAGCATGATAAAGAAGATTCAAAGAGAGTGAGATGCCAGCTCCTTTCATTCAGTCAGTAGCTTCAAACATTTCTGGTATATGAAAAACATGTTTTTCAATGGCAAAAATCAATGAATATTGTAAATGCACAAACAGTAATATCTCCACATTGCACGGTGCAATTCTGAAATTTTTTGCTTTTTCCTGTTAATCCTAGCATGATAAAGAAGATTCAAAGAGAGTGAGATGCCAGCTCCTTTCATTCAGTCAGTAGCTTCAAACATTTCTGGACGTTTTTCAATGGCAAAAATCAATGAATATTGTAAATGCACAAACAGTAATATCTCCACATTGCACGGTGCAATTCTGAAATTTTTTTGCTTTTTCCTGCTAATCCTAGCATGATAAAGAAGATTCAAAGAGAGTGAGATGCCAGCTCCTTTCATTCAGTCAGTAGCTTCAAACATTTCTGGACGTTTTTCAATGGCAAAAATCAATGAATATTGTAAATGCACAAACAGTAATATCTCCACATTGCACGGTGCAATTCTGAAATTTTTTGCTTTTTCCTGCTAATCCTAGCATGATAAAGAAGATTCAAAGAGAGTGAGATGCCAGCTCCTTTCATTCAGTCAGTAGCTTCAAACATTTCTGGTATATGAAAAACATGTTTTCAATGGCAAAAATCAATGAATATTGTAAATGCACAAACAGTAATATCTCCACATTGCACGGTGCAATTCTGAAATTTTTAGCTTTTTCCTGTTAATCCTAGCATGATAAAGAAGATTCAAAGAGAGTGAGATGCCAGCTCCTTTCATTCAGTCAGTAGCTTCAAACATTTCTGGACGTTTTTCAATGGCAAAAATCAATGAATATTGTAAATGCACAAACCAGTAATATCTCCACATTGCACGGTGCAATTCTGAAATTTTTTGCTTTTTCCTGCTAATCCTAGCATGATAAAGAAGATTCAAAGAGAGTGAGATGCCAGCTCCTTTCATTCAGTCAGTAGCTTCAAACATTTCTGGACGTTTTTCAATGGCAAAAATCAATGAATATTGTAAATGCACAAACAGTAATATCTCCACATTGCAAGGTGCAATTCTGAAATTTTTTGCTTTTTCCTGTTAATCCTAGCATGATAAAGAAGATTCAAAGAGAGTGAGATGCCAGCTCCTTTCATTCAGTCAGTAGCTTCAAACATTTCTGGTATATGAAAAACATGTTTTTCAATGGCAAAAATCAATGAATATTGTAAATGCACAAACAGTAATATCTCCACATTGCAAGGTGCAATTCTGAAATTTTTAGCTTTTTCCTGCTAATCCTAGCATGATAAAGAAGATTCAAAGAGAGTGAGATGCCAGCTCCTTTCATTCAGTCAGTAGCTTCAAACATTTCTGGTATATGAAAAACATGTTTTTCAATGGCAAAAATCAATGAATATTGTAAATGCACAAACAGTAATATCTCCACATTGCAAGGTGCAATTCTGAAATTTTTAGCTTTTTCCTGCTAATCCTAGCATGATAAAGAAGATTCAAAGAGAGTGAGATGCCAGCTCCTTTCATTCAGTCAGTAGCTTCAAACATTTCTGGTATATGAAAAACATGTTTTTCAATGGCAAAAATCAATGAATATTGTAAATGCACAAACAGTAATATCTCCACATTGCAAGGTGCAATTCTGAAATTTTTTGCTTTTTCCTGTTAATCCTAGCATGATAAAGAAGATTCAAAGAGAGTGAGATGCCAGCTCCTTTCATTCAGTCAGTAGCTTCAAACATTTCTGGTATATGAAAAACATGTTTTTCAATGGCAAAAATCAATGAATATTGTAAATGCACAAACAGTAATATCTCCACATTGCAAGGTGCAATTCTGAAATTTTTAGCTTTTTCCTGTTAATCCTAGCATGATAAAGAAGATTCAAAGAGAGTGAGATGCCAGCTCCTTTCATTCAGTCAGTAGCTTCAAACATTTCTGGTATATGAAAAACATGTTTTTCAATGGCAAAAATCAATGAATATTGTAAATGCACAAACAGTAATATCTCCACATTGCAAGGTGCAATTCTGAAATTTTTAGCTTTTTCCTGTTAATCCTAGCATGATAAAGAAGATTCAAAGAGAGTGAGATGCCAGCTCCTTTCATTCAGTCAGTAGCTTCAAACATTTCTGGTATATGAAAAACATGTTTTTCAATGGCAAAAATCAATGAATATTGTAAATGCACAAACAGTAATATCTCCACATTGCAAGGTGCAATTCTGAAATTTTTTCCCTTTTCCTGTTAATCCTAGCATGATAAAGAAGATTCAAAGAGAGTGAGATGCCAGCTCCTTTCATTCAGTCAGTAGCTTCAAACATTTCTGGTATATGAAAAACATGTTTTTCAATGGCAAAAATCAATGAATATTGTAAATGCACAAACAGTAATATCTCCACATTGCAAGGTGCAATTCTGAAATTTTTAGCTTTTTCCTGTTAATCCTAGCATGATAAAGAAGATTCAAAGAGAGTGAGATGCCAGCTCCTTTCATTCAGTCAGTAGCTTCAAACATTTCTGGACGTTTTTCAATGGCAAAAATCAATGAATATTGTAAATGCACAAACAGTAATATCTCCACATTGCAAGGTGCAATTCTGAAATTTTTAGCTTTTTCCTGCTAATCCTAGCATGATAAAGAAGATTCAAAGAGAGTGAGATGCCAGCTCCTTTCATTCAGTCAGTAGCTTCAAACATTTCTGGTATATGAAAAACATGTTTTTCAATGGCAAAAATCAATGAATATTGCAAATGCACAAACAGTAATATCTCCACATTGCAAGGTGCAATTCTGAAATTTTTAGCTTTTTCCTGCTAATCCTAGCATGATAAAGAAGATTCAAAGAGAGTGAGATGCCAGCTCCTTTCATTCAGTCAGTAGCTTCAAACATTTCTGGTATATGAAAAACATGTTTTTCAATGGCAAAAATCAATGAATATTGTAAATGCACAAACAGTAATATCTCCACATTGCACGGTGCAATTCTGAAATTTTTAGCTTTTTCCTGTTAATCCTAGCATGATAAAGAAGATTCAAAGAGAGTGAGATGCCAGCTCCTTTCATTCAGTCAGTAGCTTCAAACATTTCTGGTATATGAAAAACATGTTTTTCAATGGCAAAAATCAATGAATATTGTAAATGCACAAACAGTAATATCTCCACATTGCACGGTGCAATTCTGAAATTTTTAGCTTTTTCCTGTTAATCCTAGCATGATAAAGAAGATTCAAAGAGAGTGAGATGCCAGCTCCTTTCATTCAGTCAGTAGCTTCAAACATTTCTGGACGTTTTTCAATGGCAAAAATCAATGAATATTGTAAATGCACAAACAGTAATATCTCCACATTGCAAGGTGCAATTCTGAAATTTTTAGCTTTTTCCTGTTAATCCTAGCATGATAAAGAAGATTCAAAGAGAGTGAGATGCCAGCTCCTATCATTCAGTCAGTAGCTTCAAACATTTCTGGTATATGAAAAACATGTTTTTCAATGGCAAAAATCAATGAATATTGTAAATGCACAAACAGTAATATCTCCACATTGCAAGGTGCAATTCTGAAATTTTTAGCTTTTTCCTGTTAATCCTAGCATGATAAAGAAGATTCAAAGAGAGTGAGATGCCAGCTCCTTTCATTCAGTCAGTAGCTTCAAACATTTCTGGTATATGAAAAACATGTTTTTCAATGGCAAAAATCAATGAATATTGTAAATGCACAAACAGTAATATCTCCACATTGCAAGGTGCAATTCTGAAATTTTTAGCTTTTTCCTGCTAATCCTAGCATGATAAAGAAGATTCAAAGAGAGTGAGATGCCAGCTCCTTTCATTCAGTCAGTAGCTTCAAACATTTCTGGTATATGAAAAACATGTTTTTCAATGGCAAAAATCAATGAATATTGTAAATGCACAAACAGTAATATCTCCACATTGCACGGTGCAATTCTGAAATTTTTTGCTTTTTCTTGTTAATCCTAGCATGATAAAGAAGATTCAAAGAGAGTGAGATGCCAGCTCCTTTCATTCAGTCAGTAGCTTCAAACATTTCTGGTATATGAAAAACATGTTTTTCAATGGCAAAAATCAATGAATATTGTAAATGCACAAACAGTAATATCTCCACATTGCACGGTGCAATTCTGAAATTTTTAGCTTTTTCCTGTTAATCCTAGCATGATAAAGAAGATTCAAAGAGAGTGAGATGCCAGCTCCTTTCATTCAGTCAGTAGCTTCAAACATTTCTGGTATATGAAAAACATGTTTTTCAATGGCAAAAATCAATGAATATTGTAAATGCACAAACAGTAATATCTCCACATTGCACGGTGCAATTCTGAAATTTTTTGCTTTTTCCTGCTAATCCTAGCATGATAAAGAAGATTCAAAGAGAGTGAGATGCCAGCTCCTTTCATTCAGTCAGTAGCTTCAAACATTTCTGGAAGTTTTTCAATGGCAAAAATCAATGAATATTGTAAATGCACAAACAGTAATATCTCCACATTGCACGGTGCAATTCTGAAATTTTTAGCTTTTTCCTGCTAATCCTAGCATGATAAAGAAGATTCAAAGAGAGTGAGATGCCAGCTCCTTTCATTCAGTCAGTAGCTTCAAACATTTCTGGTATATGAAAAACATGTTTTTCAATGGCAAAAATCAATGAATATTGTAAATGCACAAACAGTAATATCTCCACATTGCAAGGTGCAATTCTGAAATTTTTAGCTTTTTCCTGCTAATCCTAGCATGATAAAGAAGATTCAAAGAGAGTGAGATGCCAGCTCCTTTCATTCAGTCAGTAGCTTCAAACATTTCTGGATGTTTTTCAATGGCAAAAATCAATGAATATTGTAAATGCACAAACAGTAATATCTCCACATTGCACGGTGCAATTCTGAAATTTTTAGCTTTTTCCTGCTAATCCTAGCATGATAAAGAAGATTCAAAGAGAGTGAGATGCCAGCTCCTTTCATTCAGTCAGTAGCTTCAAACATTTCTGGTATATGAAAAACATGTTTTTCAATGGCAAAAATCAATGAATATTGTAAATGCACAAACAGTAATATCTCCACATTGCAAGGTGCAATTCTGAAATTTTTTGCTTTTTCCTGTTAATCCTAGCATGATAAAGAAGATTCAAAGAGAGTGAGATGCCAGCTCCTTTCATTCAGTCAGTAGCTTCAAACATTTCTGGTATATGAAAAACATGTTTTTCAATGGCAAAAATCAATGAATATTGTAAATGCACAAACAGTAATATCTCCACATTGCAAGGTGCAATTCTGAAATTTTTAGCTTTTTCCTGTTAATCCTAGCATGATAAAGAAGATTCAAAGAGAGTGAGATGCCAGCTCCTTTCATTCAGTCAGTAGCTTCAAACATTTCTGGTATATGAAAAACATGTTTTTCAATGGCAAAAATCAATGAATATTGTAAATGCACAAACAGTAATATCTCCACATTGCAAGGTGCAATTCTGAAATTTTTAGCTTTTTCCTGTTAATCCTAGCATGATAAAGAAGATTCAAAGAGAGTGAGATGCCAGCTCCTTTCATTCAGTCAGTAGCTTCAAACATTTCTGGTATATGAAAAACATGTTTTTCAATGGCAAAAATCAATGAATATTGTAAATGCACAAACAGTAATATCTCCACATTGCAAGGTGCAATTCTGAAATTTTTTGCTTTTTCCTGTTAATCCTAGCATGATAAAGAAGATTCAAAGAGAGTGAGATGCCAGCTCCTTTCATTCAGTCAGTAGCTTCAAACATTTCTGGTATATGAAAAACATGTTTTTCAATGGCAAAAATCAATGAATATTGTAAATGCACAAACAGTAATATCTCCACATTGCAAGGTGCAATTCTGAAATTTTTAGCTTTTTCCTGTTAATCCTAGCATGATAAAGAAGATTCAAAGAGAGTGAGATGCCAGCTCCTTTCATTCAGTCAGTAGCTTCAAACATTTCTGGACGTTTTTCAATGGCAAAAATCAATGAATATTGTAAATGCACAAACAGTAATATCTCCACATTGCAAGGTGCAATTCTGAAATTTTTAGCTTTTTCCTGCTAATCCTAGCATGATAAAGAAGATTCAAAGAGAGTGAGATGCCAGCTCCTTTCATTCAGTCAGTAGCTTCAAACATTTCTGGTATATGAAAAACATGTTTTTCAATGGCAAAAATCAATGAATATTGCAAATGCACAAACAGTAATATCTCCACATTGCAAGGTGCAATTCTGAAATTTTTAGCTTTTTCCTGCTAATCCTAGCATGATAAAGAAGATTCAAAGAGAGTGAGATGCCAGCTCCTTTCATTCAGTCAGTAGCTTCAAACATTTCTGGTATATGAAAAACATGTTTTTCAATGGCAAAAATCAATGAATATTGTAAATGCACAAACAGTAATATCTCCACATTGCACGGTGCAATTCTGAAATTTTTAGCTTTTTCCTGTTATTCCTAGCATGATAAAGAAGATTCAAAGAGAGTGAGATGCCAGCTCCTTTCATTCAGTCAGTAGCTTCAAACATTTCTGGTATATGAAAAACATGTTTTTCAATGGCAAAAATCAATGAATATTGTAAATGCACAAACAGTAATATCTCCACATTGCACGGTGCAATTCTGAAATTTTTAGCTTTTTCCTGTTAATCCTAGCATGATAAAGAGATTCAAAGAGAGTGAGATGCCAGCTCCTTTCATTCAGTCAGTAGCTTCAAACATTTCTGGACGTTTTTCAATGGCAAAAATCAATGAATATTGTAAATGCACAAACAGTAATATCTCCACATTGCAAGGTGCAATTCTGAAATTTTTAGCTTTTTCCTGTTAATCCTAGCATGATAAAGAAGATTCAAAGAGAGTGAGATGCCAGCTCCTTTCATTCAGTCAGTAGCTTCAAACATTTCTGGTATATGAAAAACATGTTTTTCAATGGCAAAAATCAATGAATATTGTAAATGCACAAACAGTAATATCTCCACATTGCAAGGTGCAATTCTGAAATTTTTAGCTTTTTCCTGTTAATCCTAGCATGATAAAGAAGATTCAAAGAGAGTGAGATGCCAGCTCCTTTCATTCAGTCAGTAGCTTCAAACATTTCTGGTATATGAAAAACATGTTTTTCAATGGCAAAAATCAATGAATATTGTAAATGCACAAACAGTAATATCTCCACATTGCAAGGTGCAATTCTGAAATTTTTAGCTTTTTCCTGCTAATCCTAGCATGATAAAGAAGATTCAAAGAGAGTGAGATGCCAGCTCCTTTCATTCAGTCAGTAGCTTCAAACATTTCTGGTATATGAAAAACATGTTTTTCAATGGCAAAAATCAATGAATATTGTAAATGCACAAACAGTAATATCTCCACATTGCACGGTGCAATTCTGAAATTTTTAGCTTTTTCCTGTTAATCCTAGCATGATAAAGAAGATTCAAAGAGAGTGAGATGCCAGCTCCTTTCATTCAGTCAGTAGCTTCAAACATTTCTGGTATATGAAAAACATGTTTTTCAATGGCAAAAATCAATGAATATTGTAAATGCACAAACAGTAATATCTCCACATTGCACGGTGCAATTCTGAAATTTTTAGCTTTTTCCTGTTAATCCTAGCATGATAAAGAAGATTCAAAGAGAGTGAGATGCCAGCTCCTTTCATTCAGTCAGTAGCTTCAAACATTTCTGGTATATGAAAAACATGTTTTTCAATGGCAAAAATCAATGAATATTGTAAATGCACAAACAGTAATATCTCCACATTGCACGGTGCAATTCTGAAATTTTTTGCTTTTTCCTGCTAATCCTAGCATGATAAAGAAGATTCAAAGAGAGTGAGATGCCAGCTCCTTTCATTCAGTCAGTAGCTTCAAACATTTCTGGAAGTTTTTCAATGGCAAAAATCAATGAATATTGTAAATGCACAAACAGTAATATCTCCACATTGCACGGTGCAATTCTGAAATTTTTAGCTTTTTCCTGCTAATCCTAGCATGATAAAGAAGATTCAAAGAGAGTGAGATGCCAGCTCCTTTCATTCAGTCAGTAGCTTCAAACATTTCTGGTATATGAAAAACATGTTTTTCAATGGCAAAAATCAATGAATATTGTAAATGCACAAACAGTAATATCTCCACATTGCAAGGTGCAATTCTGAAATTTTTAGCTTTTTCCTGCTAATCCTAGCATGATAAAGAAGATTCAAAGAGAGTGAGATGCCAGCTCCTTTCATTCAGTCAGTAGCTTCAAACATTTCTGGACGTTTTTCAATGGCAAAAATCAATGAATATTGTAAATGCACAAACAGTAATATCTCCACATTGCACGGTGCAATTCTGAAATTTTTAGCTTTTTCCTGCTAATAGTAGCATGATAAAGAAGATTCAAAGAGAGTGAGATGCCAGCTCCTTTCATTCAGTCAGTAGCTTCAAACATTTCTGGTATATGAAAAACATGTTTTTCAATGGCAAAAATCAATGAATATTGTAAATGCACAAACAGTAATATCTCCACATTGCAAGGTGCAATTCTGAAATTTTTTGCTTTTTCCTGTTAATCCTAGCATGATAAAGAAGATTCAAAGAGAGTGAGATGCCAGCTCCTTTCATTCAGTCAGTAGCTTCAAACATTTCTGGTATATGAAAAACATGTTTTTCAATGGCAAAAATCAATGAATATTGTAAATGCACAAACAGTAATATCTCCACATTGCAAGGTGCAATTCTGAAATTTTTAGCTTTTTCCTGTTAATCCTAGCATGATAAAGAAGATTCAAAGAGAGTGAGATGCCAGCTCCTTTCATTCAGTCAGTAGCTTCAAACATTTCTGGACGTTTTTCAATGGCAAAAATCAATGAATATTGTAAATGCACAAACAGTAATATCTCCACATTGCACGGTGCAATTCTGAAATTTTTAGCTTTTTCCTGTTAATCCTAGCATGATAAAGAAGATTCAAAGAGAGTGAGATGCCAGCTCCTTTCATTCAGTCAGTAGCTTCAAACATTTCTGGTATATGAAAAACATGTTTTTCAATGGCAAAAATCAATGAATATTGTAAATGCACAAACAGTAATATCTCCACATTGCAAGGTGCAATTCTGAAATTTTTTGCTTTTTCCTGTTAATCCTAGCATGATAAAGAAGATTCAAAGAGAGTGAGATGCCAGCTCCTTTCATTCAGTCAGTAGCTTCAAACATTTCTGGTATATGAAAAACATGTTTTTCAATGGCAAAAATCAATGAATATTGTAAATGCACAAACAGTAATATCTCCACATTGCACGGTGCAATTCTGAAATTTTTTGCTTTTTCCTGTTAATCCTAGCATGATAAAGAAGATTCAAAGAGAGTGAGATGCCAGCTCCTTTCATTCAGTCAGTAGCTTCAAACATTTCTGGACGTTTTTCAATGGCAAAAATCAATGAATATTGTAAATGCACAAACAGTAATATCTCCACATTGCAAGGTGCAATTCTGAAATTTTTAGCTTTTTCCTGTTAATCCTAGCATGATAAAGAAGATTCAAAGAGAGTGAGATGCCAGCTCCTTTCATTCAGTCAGTAGCTTCAAACATTTCTGGTATATGAAAAACATGTTTTTCAATGGCAAAAATCAATGAATATTGTAAATGCACAAACAGTAATATCTCCACATTGCACGGTGCAATTCTGAAATTTTTTGCTTTTTCCTGCTAATCCTAGCATGATAAAGAAGATTCAAAGAGAGTGAGATGCCAGCTCCTTTCATTCAGTCAGTAGCTTCAAACATTTCTGGACGTTTTTCAATGGCAAAAATCAATGAATATTGTAAATGCACAAACAGTAATATCTCCACATTGCACGGTGCAATTCTGAAATTTTTAGCTTTTTCCTGTTAATCCTAGCATGATAAAGAAGATTCAAAGAGAGTGAGATGCCAGCTCCTTTCATTCAGTCAGTAGCTTCAAACATTTCTGGTATATGAAAAACATGTTTTTCAATGGCAAAAATCAATGAATATTGTAAATGCACAAACAGTAATATCTCCACATTGCACGGTGCAATTCTGAAATTTTTTGCTTTTTCCTGCTAATCCTAGCATGATAAAGAAGATTCAAAGAGAGTGAGATGCCAGCTCCTTTCATTCAGTCAGTAGCTTCAAACATTTCTGGACGTTTTTCAATGGCAAAAATCAATGAATATTGTAAATGCACAAACAGTAATATCTCCACATTGCAAGGTGCAATTCTGAAATTTTTAGCTTTTTCCTGTTAATCCTAGCATGATAAAGAAGATTCAAAGAGAGTGAGATGCCAGCTCCTTTCATTCAGTCAGTAGCTTCAAACATTTCTGGTATATGAAAAACATGTTTTTCAATGGCAAAAATCAATGAATATTGTAAATGCACAAACAGTAATATCTCCACATTGCAAGGTGCAATTCTGAAATTTTTAGCTTTTTCCTGTTAATCCTAGCATGATAAAGAAGATTCAAAGAGAGTGAGATGCCAGCTCCTTTCATTCAGTCAGTAGCTTCAAACATTTCTGGTATATGAAAAACATGTTTTTCAATGGCAAAAATCAATGAATATTGTAAATGCACAAACAGTAATATCTCCACATTGCAAGGTGCAATTCTGAAATTTTTAGCTTTTTCCTGCTAATCCTAGCATGATAAAGAAGATTCAAAGAGAGTGAGATGCCAGCTCCTTTCATTCAGTCAGTAGCTTCAAACATTTCTGGTATATGAAAAACATGTTTTTCAATGGCAAAAATCAATGAATATTGTAAATGCACAAACAGTAATATCTCCACATTGCACGGTGCAATTCTGAAATTTTTAGCTTTTTCCTGTTAATCCTAGCATGATAAAGAAGATTCAAAGAGAGTGAGATGCCAGCTCCTTTCATTCAGTCAGTAGCTTCAAACATTTCTGGTATATGAAAAACATGTTTTTCAATGGCAAAAATCAATGAATATTGTAAATGCACAAACAGTAATATCTCCACATTGCACGGTGCAATTCTGAAATTTTTAGCTTTTTCCTGTTAATCCTAGCATGATAAAGAAGATTCAAAGAGAGTGAGATGCCAGCTCCTTTCATTCAGTCAGTAGCTTCAAACATTTCTGGTATATGAAAAACATGTTTTTCAATGGCAAAAATCAATGAATATTGTAAATGCACAAACAGTAATATCTCCACATTGCACGGTGCAATTCTGAAATTTTTTGCTTTTTCCTGCTAATCCTAGCATGATAAAGAAGATTCAAAGAGAGTGAGATGCCAGCTCCTTTCATTCAGTCAGTAGCTTCAAACATTTCTGGTATATGAAAAACATGTTTTTCAATGGCAAAAATCAATGAATATTGTAAATGCACAAACAGTAATATCTCCACATTGCAAGGTGCAATTCTGAAATTTTTAGCTTTTTCCTGCTAATCCTAGCATGATAAAGAAGATTCAAAGAGAGTGAGATGCCAGCTCCTTTCATTCAGTCAGTAGCTTCAAACATTTCTGGACGTTTTTCAATGGCAAAAATCAATGAATATTGTAAATGCACAAACAGTAATATCTCCACATTGCACGGTGCAATTCTGAAATTTTTAGCTTTTTCCTGCTAATCCTAGCATGATAAAGAAGATTCAAAGAGAGTGAGATGCCAGCTCCTTTCATTCAGTCAGTAGCTTCAAACATTTCTGGAAGTTTTTCAATGGCAAAAATCAATGAATATTGTAAATGCACAAACAGTAATATCTCCACATTGCACGGTGCAATTCTGAAATTTTTAGCTTTTTCCTGCTAATCCTAGCATGATAAAGAAGATTCAAAGAGAGTGAGATGCCAGCTCCTTTCATTCAGTCAGTAGCTTCAAACATTTCTGGTATATGAAAAACATGTTTTTCAATGGCAAAAATCAATGAATATTGTAAATGCACAAACAGTAATATCTCCACATTGCAAGGTGCAATTCTGAAATTTTTAGCTTTTTCCTGCTAATCCTAGCATGATAAAGAAGATTCAAAGAGAGTGAGATGCCAGCTCCTTTCATTCAGTCAGTAGCTTCAAACATTTCTGGACGTTTTTCAATGGCAAAAATCAATGAATATTGTAAATGCACAAACAGTAATATCTCCACATTGCACGGTGCAATTCTGAAATTTTTAGCTTTTTCTGCTAATCCTAGCATGATAAAGAAGATTCAAAGAGAGTGAGATGCCAGCTCCTTTCATTCAGTCAGTAGCTTCAAACATTTCTGGTATATGAAAAACATGTTTTTCAATGGCAAAAATCAATGAATATTGTAAATGCACAAACAGTAATATCTCCACATTGCAAGGTGCAATTCTGAAATTTTTTGCTTTTTCCTGTTAATCCTAGCATGATAAAGAAGATTCAAAGAGAGTGAGATGCCAGCTCCTTTCATTCAGTCAGTAGCTTCAAACATTTCTGGTATATGAAAAACATGTTTTTCAATGGCAAAAATCAATGAATATTGTAAATGCACAAACAGTAATATCTCCACATTGCAAGGTGCAATTCTGAAATTTTTAGCTTTTTCCTGTTAATCCTAGCATGATAAAGAAGATTCAAAGAGAGTGAGATGCCAGCTCCTTTCATTCAGTCAGTAGCTTCAAACATTTCTGGACGTTTTTCAATGGCAAAAATCAATGAATATTGTAAATGCACAAACAGTAATATCTCCACATTGCACGGTGCAATTCTGAAATTTTTAGCTTTTTCCTGTTAATCCTAGCATGATAAAGAAGATTCAAAGAGAGTGAGATGCCAGCTCCTTTCATTCAGTCAGTAGCTTCAAACATTTCTGGTATATGAAAAACATGTTTTTCAATGGCAAAAATCAATGAATATTGTAAATGCACAAACAGTAATATCTCCACATTGCAAGGTGCAATTCTGAAATTTTTTGCTTTTTCCTGTTAATCCTAGCATGATAAAGAAGATTCAAAGAGAGTGAGATGCCAGCTCCTTTCATTCAGTCAGTAGCTTCAAACATTTCTGGTATATGAAAAACATGTTTTTCAATGGCAAAAATCAATGAATATTGTAAATGCACAAACAGTAATATCTCCACATTGCACGGTGCAATTCTGAAATTTTTTGCTTTTTCCTGTTAATCCTAGCATGATAAAGAAGATTCAAAGAGAGTGAGATGCCAGCTCCTTTCATTCAGTCAGTAGCTTCAAACATTTCTGGACGTTTTTCAATGGCAAAAATCAATGAATATTGTAAATGCACAAACAGTAATATCTCCACATTGCAAGGTGCAATTCTGAAATTTTTAGCTTTTTCCTGTTAATCCTAGCATGATAAAGAAGATTCAAAGAGAGTGAGATGCCAGCTCCTTTCATTCAGTCAGTAGCTTCAAACATTTCTGGTATATGAAAAACATGTTTTTCAATGGCAAAAATCAATGAATATTGTAAATGCACAAACAGTAATATCTCCACATTGCACGGTGCAATTCTGAAATTTTTTGCTTTTTCCTGCTAATCCTAGCATGATAAAGAAGATTCAAAGAGAGTGAGATGCCAGCTCCTTTCATTCAGTCAGTAGCTTCAAACATTTCTGGACGTTTTTCAATGGCAAAAATCAATGAATATTGTAAATGCACAAACAGTAATATCTCCACATTGCACGGTGCAATTCTGAAATTTTTAGCTTTTTCCTGTTAATCCTAGCATGATAAAGAAGATTCAAAGAGAGTGAGATGCCAGCTCCTTTCATTCAGTCAGTAGCTTCAAACATTTCTGGTATATGAAAAACATGTTTTTCAATGGCAAAAATCAATGAATATTGTAAATGCACAAACAGTAATATCTCCACATTGCACGGTGCAATTCTGAAATTTTTTGCTTTTTCCTGCTAATCCTAGCATGATAAAGAAGATTCAAAGAGAGTGAGATGCCAGCTCCTTTCATTCAGTCAGTAGCTTCAAACATTTCTGGACGTTTTTCAATGGCAAAAATCAATGAATATTGTAAATGCACAAACAGTAATATCTCCACATTGCAAGGTGCAATTCTGAAATTTTTTGCTTTTTCCTGCTAATCCTAGCATGATAAAGAAGATTCAAAGAGAGTGAGATTCCAGCTCCTTTCATTCAGTCAGTAGCTTCAAACATTTCTGGTATATGAAAAACATGTTTTTCAATGGCAAAAATCAATGAATATTGTAAATGCACAAACAGTAATATCTCCACATTGCACGGTGCAATTCTGAAATTTTTTGCTTTTTCCTGCTAATCCTAGCATGATAAAGAAGATTCAAAGAGAGTGAGATGCCAGCTCCTTTCATTCAGTCAGTAGCTTCAAACATTTCTGGACGTTTTTCAATGGCAAAAATCAATGAATATTGTAAATGCACAAACAGTAATATCTCCACATTGCACGGTGCAATTCTGAAATTTTTAGCTTTTTCCTGTTAATCCTAGCATGATAAAGAAGATTCAAAGAGAGTGAGATGCCAGCTCCTTTCATTCAGTCAGTAGCTTCAAACATTTCTGGTATATGAAAAACATGTTTTTCAATGGCAAAAATCAATGAATATTGTAAATGCACAAACAGTAATATCTCCACATTGCACGGTGCAATTCTGAAATTTTTTGCTTTTTCCTGCTAATCCTAGCATGATAAAGAAGATTCAAAGAGAGTGAGATGCCAGCTCCTTTCATTCAGTCAGTAGCTTCAAACATTTCTGGACGTTTTTCAATGGCAAAAATCAATGAATATTGTAAATGCACAAACAGTAATATCTCCACATTGCAAGGTGCAATTCTGAAATTTTTTGCTTTTTCCTGCTAATCCTAGCATGATAAAGAAGATTCAAAGAGAGTGAGATTCCAGCTCCTTTCATTCAGTCAGTAGCTTCAAACATTTCTGGTATATGAAAAACATGTTTTTCAATGGCAAAAATCAATGAATATTGTAAATGCACAAACAGTAATATCTCCACATTGCACGGTGCAATTCTGAAATTTTTTGCTTTTTCCTGCTAATCCTAGCATGATAAAGAAGATTCAAAGAGAGTGAGATGCCAGCTCCTTTCATTCAGTCAGTAGCTTCAAACATTTCTGGACGTTTTTCAATGGCAAAAATCAATGAATATTGTAAATGCACAAACAGTAATATCTCCACATTGCACGGTGCAATTCTGAAATTTTTAGCTTTTTCCTGTTAATCCTAGCATGATAAAGAAGATTCAAAGAGAGTGAGATGCCAGCTCCTTTCATTCAGTCAGTAGCTTCAAACATTTCTGGTATATGAAAAACATGTTTTTCAATGGCAAAAATCAATGAATATTGTAAATGCACAAACAGTAATATCTCCACATTGCAAGGTGCAATTCTGAAATTTTTTGCTTTTTCCTGCTAATCCTAGCATGATAAAGAAGATTCAAAGAGAGTGAGATGCCAGCTCCTTTCATTCAGTCAGTAGCTTCAAACATTTCTGGTATATGAAAAACATGTTTTTCAATGGCAAAAATCAATGAATATTGTAAATGCACAAACAGTAATATCTCCACATTGCACGGTGCAATTCTGAAATTTTTTGCTTTTTCCTGCTAATCCTAGCATGATAAAGAAGATTCAAAGAGAGTGAGATGCCAGCTCCTTTCATTCAGTCAGTCGCTTCAAACATTTCTGGACGTTTTTCAATGGCAAAAATCAATGAATATTGTAAATGCACAAACAGTAATATCTCCACATTGCACGGTGCAATTCTGAAATTTTTAGCTTTTTCCTGTTAATCCTAGCATGATAAAGAAGATTCAAAGAGAGTGAGATGCCAGCTCCTTTCATTCAGTCAGTAGCTTCAAACATTTCTGGTATATGAAAAACATGTTTTTCAATGGCAAAAATCAATGAATATTGTAAATGCACAAACAGTAATATCTCCACATTGCAAGGTGCAATTCTGAAATTTTTTGCTTTTTCCTGCTAATCCTAGCATGATAAAGAAGATTCAAAGAGAGTGAGATGCCAGCTCCTTTCATTCAGTCAGTAGCTTCAAACATTTCTGGTATATGAAAAACATGTTTTTCAATGGCAAAAATCAATGAATATTGTAAATGCACAAACAGTAATATCTCCACATTGCAAGGTGCAATTCTGAAATTTTTAGCTTTTTCCTGTTAATCCTAGCATGATAAAGAAGATTCAAAGAGAGTGAGATGCCAGCTCCTTTCATTCAGTCAGTAGCTTCAAACATTTCTGGACGTTTTTCAATGGCAAAAATCAATGAATATTGTAAATGCACAAACAGTAATATCTCCACATTGCAAGGTGCAATTCTGAAATTTTTTGCTTTTTCCTGCTAATCCTAGCATGATAAAGAAGATTCAAAGAGAGTGAGATGCCAGCTCCTTTCATTCAGTCAGTAGCTTCAAACATTTCTGGTATATGAAAAACATGTTTTTCAATGGCAAAAATCAATGAATATTGTAAATGCACAAACAGTAATATCTCCACATTGCAAGGTGCAATTCTGAAATTTTTAGCTTTTTCCTGCTAATCCTAGCATGATAAAGAAGATTCAAAGAGAGTGAGATGCCAGCTCCTTTCATTCAGTCAGTAGCTTCAAACATTTCTGGACGTTTTTCAATGGCAAAAATCAATGAATATTGTAAATGCACAAACAGTAATATCTCCACATTGCACGGTGCAATTCTGAAATTTTTAGCTTTTTCCTGTTAATCCTAGCATGATAAAGAAGATTCAAAGAGAGTGAGATGCCAGCTCCTTTCATTCAGTCAGTAGCTTCAAACATTTCTGGTATATGAAAAACATGTTTTTCAATGGCAAAAATCAATGAATATTGTAAATGCACAAACAGTAATATCTCCACATTGCACGGTGCAATTCTGAAATTTTTTGCTTTTTCCTGCTAATCCTAGCATGATAAAGAAGATTCAAAGAGAGTGAGATGCCAGCTCCTTTCATTCAGTCAGTAGCTTCAAACATTTCTGGACGTTTTTCAATGGCAAAAATCAATGAATATTGTAAATGCACAAACAGTAATATCTCCACATTGCACGGTGCAATTCTGAAATTTTTTGCTTTTTCCTGCTAATCCTAGCATGATAAAGAAGATTCAAAGAGAGTGAGATGCCAGCTCCTTTCATTCAGTCAGTAGCTTCAAACATTTCTGGTATATGAAAAACATGTTTTTCAATGGCAAAAATCAATGAATATTGTAAATGCACAAACAGTAATATCTCCACATTGCACGGTGCAATTCTGAAATTTTTTGCTTTTTCCTGTTAATCCTAGCATGATAAAGAAGATTCAAAGAGAGTGAGATGCCAGCTCCTTTCATTCAGTCAGTAGCTTCAAACATTTCTGGTATATGAAAAACATGTTTTTCAATGGCAAAAATCAATGAATATTGTAAATGCACAAACAGTAATATCTCCACATTGCAAGGTTCAATTCTGAAATTTTTAGCTTTTTCCTGTTAATCCTAGCATGATAAAGAAGATTCAAGAGAGTGAGATGCCAGCTCCTTTCATTCAGTCAGTAGCTTCAAACATTTCTGGTATATGAAAAACATGTTTTTCAATGGCAAAAATCAATGAATATTGTAAATGCACAAACAGTAATATCTCCACATTGCAAGGTGCAATTCTGAAATTTTTAGCTTTTTCCTGTTAATCCTAGCATGATAAAGAAGATTCAAAGAGAGTGAGATGCCAGCTCCTTTCATTCAGTCAGTAGCTTCAAACATTTCTGGTATATGAAAAACATGTTTTTCAATGGCAAAAATCAATGAATATTGTAAATGCACAAACAGTAATATCTCCACATTGCAAGGTGCAATTCTGAAATTTTTTGCTTTTTCCTGTTAATCCTAGCATGATAAAGAAGATTCAAAGAGAGTGAGATGCCAGCTCCTTTCATTCAGTCAGTAGCTTCAAACATTTCTGGTATATGAAAAACATGTTTTTCAATGGCAAAAATCAATGAATATTGTAAATGCACAAACAGTAATATCTCCACATTGCAAGGTGCAATTCTGAAATTTTTAGCTTTTTCCTGCTAATCCTAGCATGATAAAGAAGATTCAAAGAGAGTGAGATGCCAGCTCCTTTCATTCAGTCAGTAGCTTCAAACATTTCTGGTATATGAAAAACATGTTTTTCAATGGCAAAAATCAATGAATATTGTAAATGCACAAACAGTAATATCTCCACATTGCACGGTGCAATTCTGAAATTTTTAGCTTTTTCCTGTTAATCCTAGCATGATAAAGAAGATTCAAAGAGAGTGAGATGCCAGCTCCTTTCATTCAGTCAGTAGCTTCAAACATTTCTGGTATATGAAAAACATGTTTTTCAATGGCAAAAATCAATGAATATTGTAAATGCACAAACAGTAATATCTCCACATTGCACGGTGCAATTCTGAAATTTTTTGCTTTTTCCTGCTAATCCTAGCATGATAAAGAAGATTCAAAGAGAGTGAGATGCCAGCTCCTTTCATTCAGTCAGTAGCTTCAAACATTTCTGGACGTTTTTCAATGGCAAAAATCAATGAATATTGTAAATGCACAAACAGTAATATCTCCACATTGCACGGTGCAATTCTGAAATTTTTAGCTTTTTCCTGTTAATCCTAGCATGATAAAGAAGATTCAAAGAGAGTGAGATGCCAGCTCCTTTCATTCAGTCAGTAGCTTCAAACATTTCTGGTATATGAAAAACATGTTTTTCAATGGCAAAAATCAATGAATATTGTAAATGCACAAACAGTAATATCTCCACATTGCAAGGTGCAATTCTGAAATTTTTTGCTTTTTCCTGCTAATCCTAGCATGATAAAGAAGATTCAAAGAGAGTGAGATGCCAGCTCCTTTCATTCAGTCAGTAGCTTCAAACATTTCTGGTATATGAAAAACATGTTTTTCAATGGCAAAAATCAATGAATATTGTAAATGCACAAACAGTAATATCTCCACATTGCACGGTGCAATTCTGAAATTTTTTGCTTTTTCCTGCTAATCCTAGCATGATAAAGAAGATTCAAAGAGAGTGAGATGCCAGCTCCTTTCATTCAGTCAGTAGCTTCAAACATTTCTGGACGTTTTTCAATGGCAAAAATCAATGAATATTGTAAATGCACAAACAGTAATATCTCCACATTGCACGGTGCAATTCTGAAATTTTTAGCTTTTTCCTGTTAATCCTAGCATGATAAAGAAGATTCAAAGAGAGTGAGATGCCAGCTCCTTTCATTCAGTCAGTAGCTTCAAACATTTCTGGTATATGAAAAACATGTTTTTCAATGGCAAAAATCAATGAATATTGTAAATGCACAAACAGTAATATCTCCACATTGCAAGGTGCAATTCTGAAATTTTTTGCTTTTTCCTGCTAATCCTAGCATGATAAAGAAGATTCAAAGAGAGTGAGATGCCAGCTCCTTTCATTCAGTCAGTAGCTTCAAACATTTCTGGTATATGAAAAACATGTTTTTCAATGGCAAAAATCAATGAATATTGTAAATGCACAAACAGTAATATCTCCACATTGCAAGGTGCAATTCTGAAATTTTTAGCTTTTTCCTGTTAATACTAGCATGATAAAGAAGATTCAAAGAGAGTGAGATGCCAGCTCCTTTCATTCAGTCAGTAGCTTCAAACATTTCTGGACGTTTTTCAATTGCAAAAATCAATGAATATTGTAAATGCACAAACAGTAATATCTCCACATTGCAAGGTGCAATTCTGAAATTTTTTGCTTTTTCCTGCTAATCCTAGCATGATAAAGAAGATTCAAAGAGAGTGAGATGCCAGCTCCTTTCATTCAGTCAGTAGCTTCAAACATTTCTGGTATATGAAAAACATGTTTTTCAATGGCAAAAATCAATGAATATTGTAAATGCACAAACAGTAATATCTCCACATTGCAAGGTGCAATTCTGAAATTTTTAGCTTTTTCCTGCTAATCCTAGCATGATAAAGAAGATTCAAAGAGAGTGAGATGCCAGCTCCTTTCATTCAGTCAGTAGCTTCAAACATTTCTGGACGTTTTTCAATGGCAAAAATCAATGAATATTGTAAATGCACAAACAGTAATATCTCCACATTGCACGGTGCAATTCTGAAATTTTTAGCTTTTTCCTGTTAATCCTAGCATGATAAAGAAGATTCAAAGAGAGTGAGATGCCAGCTCCTTTCATTCAGTCAGTAGCTTCAAACATTTCTGGTATATGAAAAACATGTTTTTCAATGGCAAAAATCAATGAATATTGTAAATGCACAAACAGTAATATCTCCACATTGCACGGTGCAATTCTGAAATTTTTTGCTTTTTCCTGCTAATCCTAGCATGATAAAGAAGATTCAAAGAGAGTGAGATGCCAGCTCCTTTCATTCAGTCAGTAGCTTCAAACATTTCTGGACGTTTTTCAATGGCAAAAATCAATGAATATTGTAAATGCACAAACAGTAATATCTCCACATTGCACGGTGCAATTCTGAAATTTTTTGCTTTTTCCTGCTAATCCTAGCATGATAAAGAAGATTCAAAGAGAGTGAGATGCCAGCTCCTTTCATTCAGTCAGTAGCTTCAAACATTTCTGGTATATGAAAAACATGTTTTTCAATGGCAAAAATCAATGAATATTGTAAATGCACAAACAGTAATATCTCCACATTGCACGGTGCAATTCTGAAATTTTTTGCTTTTTCCTGTTAATCCTAGCATGATAAAGAAGATTCAAAGAGAGTGAGATGCCAGCTCCTTTCATTCAGTCAGTAGCTTCAAACATTTCTGGTATATGAAAAACATGTTTTTCAATGGCAAAAATCAATGAATATTGTAAATGCACAAACAGTAATATCTCCACATTGCAAGGTGCAATTCTGAAATTTTTAGCTTTTTCCTGTTAATCCTAGCATGATAAAGAAGATTCAAAGAGAGTGAGATGCCAGCTCCTTTCATTCAGTCAGTAGCTTCAAACATTTCTGGTATATGAAAAACATGTTTTTCAATGGCAAAAATCAATGAATATTGTAAATGCACAAACAGTAATATCTCCACATTGCAAGGTGCAATTCTGAAATTTTTAGCTTTTTCCTGTTAATCCTAGCATGATAAAGAAGATTCAAAGAGAGTGAGATGCCAGCTCCTTTCATTCAGTCAGTAGCTTCAAACATTTCTGGTATATGAAAAACATGTTTTTCAATGGCAAAAATCAATGAATATTGTAAATGCACAAACAGTAATATCTCCACATTGCAAGGTGCAATTCTGAAATTTTTTGCTTTTTCCTGTTAATCCTAGCATGATAAAGAAGATTCAAAGAGAGTGAGATGCCAGCTCCTTTCATTCAGTCAGTAGCTTCAAACATTTCTGGTATATGAAAAACATGTTTTTCAATGGCAAAAATCAATGAATATTGTAAATGCACAAACAGTAATATCTCCACATTGCAAGGTGCAATTCTGAAATTTTTAGCTTTTTCCTGCTAATCCTAGCATGATAAAGAAGATTCAAAGAGAGTGAGATGCCAGCTCCTTTCATTCAGTCAGTAGCTTCAAACATTTCTGGTATATGAAAAACATGTTTTTCAATGGCAAAAATCAATGAATATTGTAAATGCACAAACAGTAATATCTCCACATTGCAAGGTGCAATTCTGAAATTTTTTGCTTTTTCCTGCTAATCCTAGCATGATAAAGAAGATTCAAAGAGAGTGAGATGCCAGCTCCTTTCATTCAGTCAGTAGCTTCAAACATTTCTGGTATATGAAAAACATGTTTTTCAATGGCAAAAATCAATGAATATTGTAAATGCACAAACAGTAATATCTCCACATTGCAAGGTGCAATTCTGAAATTTTTTGCTTTTTCCTGCTAATCCTAGCATGATAAAGAAGATTCAAAGAGAGTGAGATGCCAGCTCCTTTCATTCAGTCAGTAGCTTCAAACATTTCTGGTATATGAAAAACATGTTTTTCAATGGCAAAAATCAATGAATATTGTAAATGCACAAACAGTAATATCTCCACATTGCACGGTGCAATTCTGAAATTTTTAGCTTTTTCCTGCTAATCCTAGCATGATAAAGAAGATTCAAAGAGAGTGAGATGCCAGCTCCTTTCATTCAGTCAGTAGCTTCAAACATTTCTGGTATATGAAAAACATGTTTTTCAATGGCAAAAATCAATGAATATTGTAAATGCACAAACAGTAATATCTCCACATTGCAAGGTGCAATTCTGAAATTTTTAGCTTTTTCCTGTTAATCCTAGCATGATAAAGAAGATTCAAAGAGAGTGAGATGCCAGCTCCTTTCATTCAGTCAGTAGCTTCAAACATTTCTGGACGTTTTTCAATGGCAAAAATCAATGAATATTGTAAATGCACAAACAGTAATATCTCCACATTGCACGGTGCAATTCTGAAATTTTTAGCTTTTTCCTGTTAATCCTAGCATGATAAAGAAGATTCAAAGAGAGTGAGATGCCAGCTCCTTTCATTCAGTCAGTAGCTTCAAACATTTCTGGTATATGAAAAACATGTTTTTCAATGGCAAAAATCAATGAATATTGTAAATGCACAAACAGTAATATCTCCACATTGCAAGGTGCAATTCTGAAATTTTTAGCTTTTTCCTGTTAATCCTAGCATGATAAAGAAGATTCAAAGAGAGTGAGATGCCAGCTCCTTTCATTCAGTCAGTAGCTTCAAACATTTCTGGACGTTTTTCAATGGCAAAAATCAATGAATATTGTAAATGCACAAACAGTAATATCTCCACATTGCAAGGTGCAATTCTGAAATTTTTAGCTTTTTCCTGTTAATCCTAGCATGATAAAGAAGATTCAAAGAGAGTGAGATGCCAGCTCCTTTCATTCAGTCAGTAGCTTCAAACATTTCTGGTATATGAAAAACATGTTTTTCAATGGCAAAAATCAATGAATATTGTAAATGCACAAACAGTAATATCTCCACATTGCACGGTGCAATTCTGAAATTTTTAGCTTTTTCCTGTTAATCCTAGCATGATAAAGAAGATTCAAAGAGAGTGAGATGCCAGCTCCTTTCATTCAGTCAGTAGCTTCAAACATTTCTGGTATATGAAAAACATGTTTTTCAATGGCAAAAATCAATGAATATTGTAAATGCACAAACAGTAATATCTCCACATTGCACGGTGCAATTCTGAAATTTTTAGCTTTTTCCTGTTAATCCTAGCATGATAAAGAAGATTCAAAGAGAGTGAGATGCCAGCTCCTTTCATTCAGTCAGTAGCTTCAAACATTTCTGGTATATGAAAAACATGTTTTTCAATGGCAAAAATCAATGAATATTGTAAATGCACAAACAGTAATATCTCCACATTGCACGGTGCAATTCTGAAATTTTTTGCTTTTTCCTGTTAATCCTAGCATGATAAAGAAGATTCAAAGAGAGTGAGATGCCAGCTCCTTTCATTCAGTCAGTAGCTTCAAACATTTCTGGACGTTTTTCAATGGCAAAAATCAATGAATATTGTAAATGCACAAACAGTAATATCTCCACATTGCAAGGTGCAATTCTGAAATTTTTAGCTTTTTCCTGTTAATCCTAGCATGATAAAGAAGATTCAAAGAGAGTGAGATGCCAGCTCCTTTCATTCAGTCAGTAGCTTCAAACATTTCTGGTATATGAAAAACATGTTTTTCAATGGCAAAAATCAATGAATATTGTAAATGCACAAACAGTAATATCTCCACATTGCAAGGTGCAATTCTGAAATTTTTAGCTTTTTCCTGTTAATCCTAGCATGATAAAGAAGATTCAAAGAGAGTGAGATGCCAGCTCCTTTCATTCAGTCAGTAGCTTCAAACATTTCTGGTATATGAAAAACATGTTTTTCAATGGCAAAAATCAATGAATATTGTAAATGCACAAACAGTAATATCTCCACATTGCACGGTGCAATTCTGAAATTTTTAGCTTTTTCCTGTTAATCCTAGCATGATAAAGAAGATTCAAAGAGAGTGAGATGCCAGCTCCTTTCATTCAGTCAGTAGCTTCAAACATTTCTGGACGTTTTTCAATGGCAAAAATCAATGAATATTGTAAATGCACAAACAGTAATATCTCCACATTGCACGGTGCAATTCTGAAATTTTTAGCTTTTTCCTACTAATCCTAGCATGATAAAGAAGATTCAAAGAGAGTGAGATGCCAGCTCCTTTCATTCAGTCAGTAGCTTCAAACATTTCTGGTATATGAAAAACATGTTTTTCAATGGCAAAAATCAATGAATATTGTAAATGCACAAACAGTAATATCTCCACATTGCACGGTGCAATTCTGAAATTTTTAGCTTTTTCCTGTTAATCCTAGCATGATAAAGAAGATTCAAAGAGAGTGAGATGCCAGCTCCTTTCATTCAGTCAGTAGCTTCAAACATTTCTGGTATATGAAAAACATGTTTTTCAATGGCAAAAATCAATGAATATTGTAAATGCACAAACAGTAATATCTCCACATTGCACGGTGCAATTCTGAAATTTTTAGCTTTTTCCTGTTAATCCTAGCATGATAAAGAAGATTCAAAGAGAGTGAGATGCCAGCTCCTTTCATTCAGTCAGTAGCTTCAAACATTTCTGGACGTTTTTCAATGGCAAAAATCAATGAATATTGTAAATGCACAAACAGTAATATCTCCACATTGCACGGTGCAATTCTGAAATTTTTAGCTTTTTCCTGCTAATCCTAGCATGATAAAGAAGATTCAAAGAGAGTGAGATGCCAGCTCCTTTCATTCAGTCAGTAGCTTCAAACATTTCTGGTATATGAAAAACATGTTTTTCAATGGCAAAAATCAATGAATATTGTAAATGCACAAACAGTAATATCTCCACATTGCAAGGTGCAATTCTGAAATTTTTAGCTTTTTCCTGCTAATCCTAGCATGATAAAGAAGATTCAAAGAGAGTGAGATGCCAGCTCCTTTCATTCAGTCAGTAGCTTCAAACATTTCTGGTATATGAAAAACATGTTTTTCAATGGCAAAAATCAATGAATATTGTAAATGCACAAACAGTAATATCTCCACATTGCACGGTGCAATTCTGAAATTTTTAGCTTTTTCCTGTTAATCCTAGCATGATAAAGAAGATTCAAAGAGAGTGAGATGCCAGCTCCTTTCATTCAGTCAGTAGCTTCAAACATTTCTGGTATATGAAAAACATGTTTTTCAATGGCAAAAATCAATGAATATTGTAAATGCACAAACAGTAATATCTCCACATTGCACGGTGCAATTCTGAAATTTTTAGCTTTTTCCTGTTAATCCTAGCATGATAAAGAAGATTCAAAGAGAGTGAGATGCCAGCTCCTTTCATTCAGTCAGTAGCTTCAAACATTTCTGGTATATGAAAAACATGTTTTTCAATGGCAAAAATCAATGAATATTGTAAATGCACAAACAGTAATATCTCCACATTGCACGGTGCAATTCTGAAATTTTTTGCTTTTTCCTGCTAATCCTAGCATGATAAAGAAGATTCAAAGAGAGTGAGATGCCAGCTCCTTTCATTCAGTCAGTAGCTTCAAACATTTCTGGACGTTTTTCAATGGCAAAAATCAATGAATATTGTAAATGCACAAAGAGTAATATCTCCACATTGCACGGTGCAATTCTGAAATTTTTAGCTTTTTCCTGCTAATCCTAGCATGATAAAGAAGATTCAAAGAGAGTGAGATGCCAGCTCCTTTCATTCAGTCAGTAGCTTCAAACATTTCTGGTATATGAAAAACATGTTTTTCAATGGCAAAAATCAATGAATATTGTAAATGCACAAACAGTAATATCTCCACATTGCAAGGTGCAATTCTGAAATTTTTAGCTTTTTCCTGCTAATCCTAGCATGATAAAGAAGATTCAAAGAGAGTGAGATGCCAGCTCCTTTCATTCAGTCAGTAGCTTCAAACATTTCTGGACGTTTTTCAATGGCAAAAATCAATGAATATTGTAAATGCACAAACAGTAATATCTCCACATTGCACGGTGCAATTCTGAAATTTTTAGCTTTTTCCTGCTAATCCTAGCATGATAAAGAAGATTCAAAGAGAGTGAGATGCCAGCTCCTTTCATTCAGTCAGTAGCTTCAAACATTTCTGGTATATGAAAAACATGTTTTTCAATGGCAAAAATCAATGAATATTGTAAATGCACAAACAGTAATATCTCCACATTGCAAGGTGCAATTCTGAAATTTTTTGCTTTTTCCTGTTAATCCTAGCATGATAAAGAAGATTCAAAGAGAGTGAGATGCCAGCTCCTTTCATTCAGTCAGTAGCTTCAAACATTTCTGGTATATGAAAAACATGTTTTTCAATGGCAAAAATCAATGAATATTGTAAATGCACAAACAGTAATATCTCCACATTGCAAGGTGCAATTCTGAAATTTTTAGCTTTTTCCTGTTAATCCTAGCATGATAAAGAAGATTCAAAGAGAGTGAGATGCCAGCTCCTTTCATTCAGTCAGTAGCTTCAAACATTTCTGGACGTTTTTCAATGGCAAAAATCAATGAATATTGTAAATGCACAAACAGTAATATCTCCACATTGCACGGTGCAATTCTGAAATTCTTAGCTTTTTCCTGTTAATCCTAGCATGATAAAGAAGATTCAAAGAGAGTGAGATGCCAGCTCCTTTCATTCAGTCAGTAGCTTCAAACATTTCTGGTATATGAAAAACATGTTTTTCAATGGCAAAAATCAATGAATATTGTAAATGCACAAACAGTAATATCTCCACATTGCAAGGTGCAATTCTGAAATTTTTTGCTTTTTCCTGTTAATCCTAGCATGATAAAGAAGATTCAAAGAGAGTGAGATGCCAGCTCCTTTCATTCAGTCAGTAGCTTCAAACATTTCTGGTATATGAAAAACATGTTTTTCAATGGCAAAAATCAATGAATATTGTAAATGCACAAACAGTAATATCTCCACATTGCACGGTGCAATTCTGAAATTTTTTGCTTTTTCCTGTTAATCCTAGCATGATAAAGAAGATTCAAAGAGAGTGAGATGCCAGCTCCTTTCATTCAGTCAGTAGCTTCAAACATTTCTGGACGTTTTTCAATGGCAAAAATCAATGAATATTGTAAATGCACAAACAGTAATATCTCCACATTGCAAGGTGCAATTCTGAAATTTTTAGCTTTTTCCTGTTAATCCTAGCATGATAAAGAAGATTCAAAGAGAGTGAGATGCCAGCTCCTTTCATTCAGTCAGTAGCTTCAAACATTTCTGGTATATGAAAAACATGTTTTTCAATGGCAAAAATCAATGAATATTGTAAATGCACAAACAGTAATATCTCCACATTGCAAGGTGCAATTCTGAAATTTTTAGCTTTTTCCTGCTAATCCTAGCATGATAAAGAAGATTCAAAGAGAGTGAGATGCCAGCTCCTTTCATTCAGTCAGTAGCTTCAAACATTTCTGGACGTTTTTCAATGGCAAAAATCAATGAATATTGTAAATGCACAAACAGTAATATCTCCACATTGCACGGTGCAATTCTGAAATTTTTAGCTTTTTCCTGTTAATCCTAGCATGATAAAGAAGATTCAAAGAGAGTGAGATGCCAGCTCCTTTCATTCAGTCAGTAGCTTCAAACATTTCTGGTATATGAAAAACATGTTTTTCAATGGCAAAAATCAATGAATATTGTAAATGCACAAACAGTAATATCTCCACATTGCAAGGTGCAATTCTGAAATTTTTTGCTTTTTCCTGTTAATCCTAGCATGATAAAGAAGATTCAAAGAGAGTGAGATGCCAGCTCCTTTCATTCAGTCAGTAGCTTCAAACATTTCTGGTATATGAAAAACATGTTTTTCAATGGCAAAAATCAATGAATATTGTAAATGCACAAACAGTAATATCTCCACATTGCAAGGTGCAATTCTGAAATTTTTTGCTTTTTCCTGTTAATCCTAGCATGATAAAGAAGATTCAAAGAGAGTGAGATGCCAGCTCCTTTCATTCAGTCAGTAGCTTCAAACATTTCTGGTATATGAAAAACATGTTTTTCAATGGCAAAAATCAATGAATATTGTAAATGCACAAACAGTAATATCTCCACATTGCAAGGTGCAATTCTGAAATTTTTTGCTTTTTCCTGTTAATCCTAGCATGATAAAGAAGATTCAAAGAGAGTGAGATGCCAGCTCCTTTCATTCAGTCAGTAGCTTCAAACATTTCTGGTATATGAAAAACATGTTTTTCAATGGCAAAAATCAATGAATATTGTAAATGCACAAACAGTAATATCTCCACATTGCACGGTGCAATTCTGAAATTTTTTGCTTTTTCCTGCTAATCCTAGCATGATAAAGAAGATTCAAAGAGAGTGAGATGCCAGCTCCTTTCATTCAGTCAGTAGCTTCAAACATTTCTGGTATATGAAAAACATGTTTTTCAATGGCAAAAATCAATGAATATTGTAAATGCACAAACAGTAATATCTCCACATTGCACGGTGCAATTCTGAAATTTTTTGCTTTTTCCTGTTAATCCTAGCATGATAAAGAAGATTCAAAGAGAGTGAGATGCCAGCTCCTTTCATTCAGTCAGTAGCTTCAAACATTTCTGGACGTTTTTCAATGGCAAAAATCAATGAATATTGTAAATGCACAAACAGTAATATCTCCACATTGCAAGGTGCAATTCTGAAATTTTTAGCTTTTTCCTGTTAATCCTAGCATGATAAAGAAGATTCAAAGAGAGTGAGATGCCAGCTCCTTTCATTCAGTCAGTAGCTTCAAACATTTCTGGTATATGAAAAACATGTTTTTCAATGGCAAAAATCAATGAATATTGTAAATGCACAAACAGTAATATCTCCACATTGCAAGGTGCAATTCTGAAATTTTTAGCTTTTTCCTGTTAATCCTAGCATGATAAAGAAGATTCAAAGAGAGTGAGATGCCAGCTCCTTTCATTCAGTCAGTAGCTTCAAACATTTCTGGTATATGAAAAACATGTTTTTCAATGGCAAAAATCAATGAATATTGTAAATGCACAAACAGTAATATCTCCACATTGCACGGTGCAATTCTGAAATTTTTAGCTTTTTCCTGTTAATCCTAGCATGATAAAGAAGATTCAAAGAGAGTGAGATGCCAGCTCCTTTCATTCAGTCAGTAGCTTCAAACATTTCTGGACGTTTTTCAATGGCAAAAATCAATGAATATTGTAAATGCACAAACAGTAATATCTCCACATTGCACGGTGCAATTCTGAAATTTTTAGCTTTTTCCTACTAATCCTAGCATGATAAAGAAGATTCAAAGAGAGTGAGATGCCAGCTCCTTTCATTCAGTCAGTAGCTTCAAACATTTCTGGTATATGAAAAACATGTTTTTCAATGGCAAAAATCAATGAATATTGTAAATGCACAAACAGTAATATCTCCACATTGCACGGTGCAATTCTGAAATTTTTAGCTTTTTCCTGTTAATCCTAGCATGATAAAGAAGATTCAAAGAGAGTGAGATGCCAGCTCCTTTCATTCAGTCAGTAGCTTCAAACATTTCTGGTATATGAAAAACATGTTTTTCAATGGCAAAAATCAATGAATATTGTAAATGCACAAACAGTAATATCTCCACATTGCACGGTGCAATTCTGAAATTTTTAGCTTTTTCCTGTTAATCCTAGCATGATAAAGAAGATTCAAAGAGAGTGAGATGCCAGCTCCTTTCATTCAGTCAGTAGCTTCAAACATTTCTGGACGTTTTTCAATGGCAAAAATCAATGAATATTGTAAATGCACAAACAGTAATATCTCCACATTGCACGGTGCAATTCTGAAATTTTTAGCTTTTTCCTGCTAATCCTAGCATGATAAAGAAGATTCAAAGAGAGTGAGATGCCAGCTCCTTTCATTCAGTCAGTAGCTTCAAACATTTCTGGTATATGAAAAACATGTTTTTCAATGGCAAAAATCAATGAATATTGTAAATGCACAAACAGTAATATCTCCACATTGCAAGGTGCAATTCTGAAATTTTTAGCTTTTTCCTGCTAATCCTAGCATGATAAAGAAGATTCAAAGAGAGTGAGATGCCAGCTCCTTTCATTCAGTCAGTAGCTTCAAACATTTCTGGTATATGAAAAACATGTTTTTCAATGGCAAAAATCAATGAATATTGTAAATGCACAAACAGTAATATCTCCACATTGCACGGTGCAATTCTGAAATTTTTAGCTTTTTCCTGTTAATCCTAGCATGATAAAGAAGATTCAAAGAGAGTGAGATGCCAGCTCCTTTCATTCAGTCAGTAGCTTCAAACATTTCTGGTATATGAAAAACATGTTTTTCAATGGCAAAAATCAATGAATATTGTAAATGCACAAACAGTAATATCTCCACATTGCACGGTGCAATTCTGAAATTTTTAGCTTTTTCCTGTTAATCCTAGCATGATAAAGAAGATTCAAAGAGAGTGAGATGCCAGCTCCTTTCATTCAGTCAGTAGCTTCAAACATTTCTGGTATATGAAAAACATGTTTTTCAATGGCAAAAATCAATGAATATTGTAAATGCACAAACAGTAATATCTCCACATTGCACGGTGCAATTCTGAAATTTTTTGCTTTTTCCTGCTAATCCTAGCATGATAAAGAAGATTCAAAGAGAGTGAGATGCCAGCTCCTTTCATTCAGTCAGTAGCTTCAAACATTTCTGGACGTTTTTCAATGGCAAAAATCAATGAATATTGTAAATGCACAAAGAGTAATATCTCCACATTGCACGGTGCAATTCTGAAATTTTTAGCTTTTTCCTGCTAATCCTAGCATGATAAAGAAGATTCAAAGAGAGTGAGATGCCAGCTCCTTTCATTCAGTCAGTAGCTTCAAACATTTCTGGTATATGAAAAACATGTTTTTCAATGGCAAAAATCAATGAATATTGTAAATGCACAAACAGTAATATCTCCACATTGCAAGGTGCAATTCTGAAATTTTTAGCTTTTTCCTGCTAATCCTAGCATGATAAAGAAGATTCAAAGAGAGTGAGATGCCAGCTCCTTTCATTCAGTCAGTAGCTTCAAACATTTCTGGACGTTTTTCAATGGCAAAAATCAATGAATATTGTAAATGCACAAACAGTAATATCTCCACATTGCACGGTGCAATTCTGAAATTTTTAGCTTTTTCCTGCTAATCCTAGCATGATAAAGAAGATTCAAAGAGAGTGAGATGCCAGCTCCTTTCATTCAGTCAGTAGCTTCAAACATTTCTGGTATATGAAAAACATGTTTTTCAATGGCAAAAATCAATGAATATTGTAAATGCACAAACAGTAATATCTCCACATTGCAAGGTGCAATTCTGAAATTTTTTGCTTTTTCCTGTTAATCCTAGCATGATAAAGAAGATTCAAAGAGAGTGAGATGCCAGCTCCTTTCATTCAGTCAGTAGCTTCAAACATTTCTGGTATATGAAAAACATGTTTTTCAATGGCAAAAATCAATGAATATTGTAAATGCACAAACAGTAATATCTCCACATTGCAAGGTGCAATTCTGAAATTTTTAGCTTTTTCCTGTTAATCCTAGCATGATAAAGAAGATTCAAAGAGAGTGAGATGCCAGCTCCTTTCATTCAGTCAGTAGCTTCAAACATTTCTGGACGTTTTTCAATGGCAAAAATCAATGAATATTGTAAATGCACAAACAGTAATATCTCCACATTGCACGGTGCAATTCTGAAATTCTTAGCTTTTTCCTGTTAATCCTAGCATGATAAAGAAGATTCAAAGAGAGTGAGATGCCAGCTCCTTTCATTCAGTCAGTAGCTTCAAACATTTCTGGTATATGAAAAACATGTTTTTCAATGGCAAAAATCAATGAATATTGTAAATGCACAAACAGTAATATCTCCACATTGCAAGGTGCAATTCTGAAATTTTTTGCTTTTTCCTGTTAATCCTAGCATGATAAAGAAGATTCAAAGAGAGTGAGATGCCAGCTCCTTTCATTCAGTCAGTAGCTTCAAACATTTCTGGTATATGAAAAACATGTTTTTCAATGGCAAAAATCAATGAATATTGTAAATGCACAAACAGTAATATCTCCACATTGCACGGTGCAATTCTGAAATTTTTTGCTTTTTCCTGTTAATCCTAGCATGATAAAGAAGATTCAAAGAGAGTGAGATGCCAGCTCCTTTCATTCAGTCAGTAGCTTCAAACATTTCTGGACGTTTTTCAATGGCAAAAATCAATGAATATTGTAAATGCACAAACAGTAATATCTCCACATTGCACGGTGCAATTCTGAAATTTTTAGCTTTTTCCTGTTAATCCTAGCATGATAAAGAAGATTCAAAGAGAGTGAGATGCCAGCTCCTTTCATTCAGTCAGTAGCTTCAAACATTTCTGGTATATGAAAAACATGTTTTTCAATGGCAAAAATCAATGAATATTGTAAATGCACAAACAGTAATATCTCCACATTGCAAGGTGCAATTCTGAAATTTTTAGCTTTTTCCTGCTAATCCTAGCATGATAAAGAAGATTCAAAGAGAGTGAGATGCCAGCTCCTTTCATTCAGTCAGTAGCTTCAAACATTTCTGGACGTTTTTCAATGGCAAAAATCAATGAATATTATAAATGCACAAACAGTAATATCTCCACATTGCACGGTGCAATTCTGAAATTTTTAGCTTTTTCCTGTTAATCCTAGCATGATAAAGAAGATTCAAAGAGAGTGAGATGCCAGCTCCTTTCATTCAGTCAGTAGCTTCAAACATTTCTGGTATATGAAAAACATGTTTTTCAATGGCAAAAATCAATGAATATTGTAAATGCACAAACAGTAATATCTCCACATTGCAAGGTGCAATTCTGAAATTTTTTGCTTTTTCCTGTTAATCCTAGCATGATAAAGAAGATTCAAAGAGAGTGAGATGCCAGCTCCTTTCATTCAGTCAGTAGCTTCAAACATTTCTGGTATATGAAAAACATGTTTTTCAATGGCAAAAATCAATGAATATTGTAAATGCACAAACAGTAATATCTCCACATTGCAAGGTGCAATTCTGAAATTTTTTGCTTTTTCCTGTTAATCCTAGCATGATAAAGAAGATTCAAAGAGAGTGAGATGCCAGCTCCTTTCATTCAGTCAGTAGCTTCAAACATTTCTGGTATATGAAAAACATGTTTTTCAATGGCAAAAATCAATGAATATTGTAAATGCACAAACAGTAATATCTCCACATTGCAAGGTGCAATTCTGAAATTTTTTGCTTTTTCCTGTTAATCCTAGCATGATAAAGAAGATTCAAAGAGAGTGAGATGCCAGCTCCTTTCATTCAGTCAGTAGCTTCAAACATTTCTGGTATATGAAAAACATGTTTTTCAATGGCAAAAATCAATGAATATTGTAAATGCACAAACAGTAATATCTCCACATTGCACGGTGCAATTCTGAAATTTTTTGCTTTTTCCTGCTAATCCTAGCATGATAAAGAAGATTCAAAGAGAGTGAGATGCCAGCTCCTTTCATTCAGTCAGTAGCTTCAAACATTTCTGGTATATGAAAAACATGTTTTTCAATGGCAAAAATCAATGAATATTGTAAATGCACAAACAGTAATATCTCCACATTGCACGGTGCAATTCTGAAATTTTTTGCTTTTTCCTGCTAATCCTAGCATGATAAAGAAGATTCAAAGAGTGAGATGCCAGCTCCTTTCATTCAGTCAGTAGCTTCAAACATTTCTGGACGTTTTTCAATGGCAAAAATCAATGAATATTGTAAATGCACAAACAGTAATATCTCCACATTGCACGGTGCAATTCTGAAATTTTTAGCTTTTTCCTGCTAATCCTAGCATGATAAAGAAGATTCAAAGAGAGTGAGATGCCAGCTCCTTTCATTCAGTCAGTAGCTTCAAACATTTCTGGACGTTTTTCAATGGCAAAAATCAATGAATATTGTAAATGCACAAACAGTAATATCTCCACATTGCAAGGTGCAATTCTGAAATTTTTAGCTTTTTCCTGCTAATCCTAGCATGATAAAGAAGATTCAAAGAGAGTGAGATGCCAGCTCCTTTCATTCAGTCAGTAGCTTCAAACATTTCTGGTATATGAAAAACATGTTTTTCAATGGCAAAAATCAATGAATATTGTAAATGCACAAACAGTAATATCTCCACATTGCAAGGTGCAATTCTGAAATTTTTAGCTTTTTCCTGCTAATCCTAGCATGATAAAGAAGATTCAAAGAGAGTGAGATGCCAGCTCCTTTCATTCAGTCAGTAGCTTCAAACATTTCTGGTATATGAAAAACATGTTTTTCAATGGCAAAAATCAATGAATATTGTAAATGCACAAACAGTAATATCTCCACATTGCACGGTGCAATTCTGAAATTTTTTGCTTTTTCCTGCTAATCCTAGCATGATAAAGAAGATTCAAAGAGAGTGAGATGCCAGCTCCTTTCATTCAGTCAGTAGCTTCAAACATTTCTGGTATATGAAAAACATGTTTTTCAATGGCAAAAATCAATGAATATTGTAAATGCACAAACAGTAATATCTCCACATTGCACGGTGCAATTCTGAAATTTTTAGCTTTTTCCTGTTAATCCTAGCATGATAAAGAAGATTCAAAGAGAGTGAGATGCCAGCTCCTTTCATTCAGTCAGTAGCTTCAAACATTTCTGGTATATGAAAAACATGTTTTTCAATGGCAAAAATCAATGAATATTGTAAATGCACAAACAGTAATATCTCCACATTACACGGTGCAATTCTGAAATTTTTTGCTTTTTCCTGCTAATCCTAGCATGATAAAGAAGATTCAAAGAGAGTGAGATGCCAGCTCCTTTCATTCAGTCAGTAGCTTCAAACATTTCTGGACGTTTTTCAATGGCAAAAATCAATGAATATTGTAAATGCACAAACAGTAATATCTCCACATTGCACGGTGCAATTCTGAAATTTTTTGCTTTTTCCTGCTAATCCTAGCATGATAAAGAAGATTCAAAGAGAGTGAGATGCCAGCTCCTTTCATTCAGTCAGTAGCTTCAAACATTTCTGGTATATGAAAAACATGTTTTTCAATGGCAAAAATCAATGAATATTGTAAATGCACAAACAGTAATATCTCCACATTGCACGGTGCAATTCTGAAATTTTTTGCTTTTTCCTGTTAATCCTAGCATGATAAAGAAGATTCAAAGAGAGTGAGATGCCAGCTCCTTTCATTCAGTCAGTAGCTTCAAACATTTCTGGTATATGAAAAACATGTTTTTCAATGGCAAAAATCAATGAATATTGTAAATGCACAAACAGTAATATCTCCACATTGCACGGTGCAATTCTGAAATTTTTTGCTTTTTCCTGCTAATCCTAGCATGATAAAGAAGATTCAAAGAGAGTGAGATGCCAGCTCCTTTCATTCAGTCAGTAGCTTCAAACATTTCTGGTATATGAAAAACATGTTTTTCAATGGCAAAAATCAATGAATATTGTAAATGCACAAACAGTAATATCTCCACATTGCAAGGTGCAATTCTGAAATTTTTTGCTTTTTCCTGCTAATCCTAGCATGATAAAGAAGATTCAAAGAGAGTGAGATGCCAGCTCCTTTCATTCAGTCAGTAGCTTCAAACATTTCTGGACGTTTTTCAATGGCAAAAATCAATGAATATTGTAAATGCACAAACAGTAATATCTCCACATTGCAAGGTGCAATTCTGAAATTTTTTGCTTTTTCCTGCTAATCCTAGCATGATAAAGAAGATTCAAAGAGAGTGAGATGCCAGCTCCTTTCATTCAGTCAGTAGCTTCAAACATTTCTGGACGTTTTTCAATGGCAAAAATCAATGAATATTGTAAATGCACAAACAGTAATATCTCCACATTGCACGGTGCAATTCTGAAATTTTTAGCTTTTTCCTGTTAATCCTAGCATGATAAAGAAGATTCAAAGAGAGTGAGATGCCAGCTCCTTTCATTCAGTCAGTAGCTTC